>NC_089199.1:9918139-10050639 GCF_963930695.1 Labrus bergylta | reverse complement strand
ACATTAGACAGCATTACAAACCCTGATGCCGTGACATACATCATGGTCTCCTGTACTCACCTAAGCTGTTGTGACCACTTTGATGGTTAAAATCTCTGCCTGGTGTTTGCATGTCAAACTCACACTGTTGCCCTGCAGACATACTATGGACCAACACCTGACTGTGTGCCAGTTGTCAGTCCTGTGACCGCACCCCCCACCTTCACCATCGCCTCCCCCCCCATTTGCCACTGGTAGTCTGTCACGCTTTTAACTGTTCACCTCAACAAGTCGCAACATCTGACAGACGTATTGCCACAACGACAGGACTCCGTGGTGACCATTTAATAACTTTTAAAGTGGCTTAACCATCAACCAGCAGCGAAAGCTCTGACAGCGAACAGTGAGCCGAGCGGAAGGTGACTGACCTGATCAATGTTGTAAAGCGCACAGTAGTCAGAGACCACTTTCTGTCTGGGGTCCAGTCGTCCTCCTCGGTTCTGAAAAAGTTGACGTGTCAGCCTTAGAAAATTGCCTACAGGTGCGCTGTCTGTCAAGGCGGTCAGGTCTGTTTGCTCTAATGGTTTGTAGTCATGCTGCAGAGCTGCTGTGACGGTCTCTACTGCCTCTCTCTCCTCCCTCTCTCTCCGTCCAGGACACGCGTAGAGGCATCAAATTACCCTGAAGCTTTGAGCTACTTTATCTAGACTCTTTTTGTTGGGGTAAACTAGTCGTTTGAACTACAAAGGTCATATAATTATATATCTGGTGTAATATTTAGAATTTCATTTGGTGGTCTATATGAATTTAATTTAAAGCTTTGTGATGTTAATGAAATAGTCCAAACTTAGCTATTGCCCACGGCCAGTTAGCTTTAGGTAAACTCATACCAATACTGTAAGAGTAGCAACAAACAGCTACACAAGTTAGGTCCAAAGATTAACAGCAATCATCTACCTGCACACAGGAAGTCACAAATGAGGTTATTCATGTCCTAATTCATTCAGATGCAGATGCACTACCACATACCTGCACCAGAAGGCTGTGCCACAAGCAACCAAAAAAGACTCAAAAAGTTTACCTTGCTTCTTTTTCGCATAAAATGTTGTTTCCTCGCTTTGAACATTTGAAGTTTTGTACGATTAAAGAAACTTAATACAACATTATTGGTTGATTTATAAGAAGATGGTGATGTGTTTCTGTTGGACTTCGGCCAGTAGTATTCACTAGCCAGCTAATTATATAAGATAGGCTATCAAACAAACCAAATCATGACATTTTAACCATCTCACCGAACTCCATTGAAGCAAACAAACGTAACCTTTCAAGTAGTGAACACATTTTGACCAATTAGCTTTGAGTCTCTTGAAAAGACAGTTTCTTTGGACTAGATGAACCTGCTGAAGTTAAAAGACAGTTTGACACATAATCATATTTACTTAGCAGACTTCAAGGAATGTAGGCCTATAGTGTATTGAATGTCTGAGCCTTTGTAACCCAGTTTATTTTCAGATGAAAAAGACTTTGTAGCTCATGGTTTGAAGACCTAAGAATAATCTCAAACTAAACCTCACTCTATTTTTAACCCTTACACTAAAATCTACTATTGACAGCTCTGAAAGCAGGTGTGATTCTTTTAAACAACAATCTTGTCCTGATATCACATCTAGTTTTCTCTAAATAAAGTGTTGCATCACAAGAGACATAATGATACATTTTTCAAGACAAATATACAGATTTGGTGTTCAGATTTCAGTAGACACAACAAGTTACAAAGCAGCCCAGTGAAGAAACTTCTGTTCCACAACAAAAAAGCTCAGCCCATGACAAACAAAAAGGTTCCTGTTTTGGTCAGTGTCACTTGACCAGTGACCTTCTGTCTGCTCCCCAGTAATACAGATCCATGTAGGTAGAAAATACTTTGTTGTTCAGTTATTCAGACAATACATAAAGACTCTGTAATTTCTGCTGCTATGGGTTCTCTCAATCATAGGATGTAGCTTGATGTGTTTGTTTGAAAACTCACTGTCAATAAGAATCGATGTGATGTAACTCAGGTTTAACTATTTAGTTGACAATAAATGTAATTTATTAAAGTGTTATTTAAGTTACATTACTTACAATTACATGTTTTCATTTATATCTAATGATAAAACCATGTGTAATGCTAGTTAAGAGGAAGAGGGTCCTGATTTCTCCCACAGACTCTGTGTTCCTCAAGACTGGCATAGTCATACTGGTACATCTCCAATTTTTTACCCTGATGAAATTAAGGATGTCTCAGGGTTTGACATTTAATTTTTTTAATAATTCCAAATAAATGTTATGTTAGGTCAAACATAATTCCCTGTTCTGCTTTTGGGAGGGAAAATGTCATTTGTTTGGACTAAACTGAGATTGTTGTATTTATTCTGTGCAGGAACTCAGCGGCTTCTTCAAAAAAAGTTTGGAAAAGGTTAGAGAAATATTTAACAGTTATGCTGAAATAAAAGTAAATTTTATCTCTTATTAAGTATTAAAATACAAAAAGAGAGCTCGTGATCACATTTTGAAAAGTGACAAAATACACTAGTAGTTCTACAAGGCAGTCCTCCCTTGAATACAATCGTTGTGCCGATCTAAAAAAATGGCACCCCTGAGAGTTGTGCTGACACAAACAGAGCAAAGCTATATTTTTCGATTGCTTGTACAGTGAAGTCTCTTGGGATAGGAGCTCATGTATCTGAACATGTTCATCCTCAAAGTATCATGTATCTTCACAAGACTCCTACACTGTCATGAATTTGTAATTATTATAAAGTGGAACCTTTTCAGTCATAGGAAAGCAGCAAGCTGTTCAAAAGTGATCTGCTAACACAAGCTTCCACGATTGGTGCTAAACGCCAGAATGCTGTCCAAAAATGCTTGATTATTTACCGTAAACCTCAAACATATTTGATTAAAGAACTTAATCTGGATATCATAATTTTAATAGAATTTAATCATAGTTCTATTTATCCTTCACTACATATTTTTACTCTCAACCTGGCTCTAGCAGATTAGCATGAGCTCCAAGAAAAACACGGATCGGCTGGTGCAGGCTTGCTTTGGTGCATTTATCGCCCACTACCATGTTCCTATGAGCAATGAGATGGATATTTTCCCACACAACTCCACTAACTGGTTGTCCTATTGATCGATAACCCACAGTAGAGCATGCTTCTTCTATCTTTATTAGACAATGATTCGTTTACATTATGATACTTTGCTACAGAATTACTGAAAAGAAAAGCTCTTGAACCTTTTCAGTTTTGTATTATTTTGAAATACTTAACTTTTTTCCCCCGTAGTTTGTCTAAATAAAAAAGAAAGTGGTGTTTCACATGTAAATTTTGTATTTTATGTAACAGAAGTAGCAATGTTATCCACACATTTTATATTGTACCTCTGCTTAAATAAATTGTATAATGCATATATAATTATGTACATGTATTGTATAATTATGACAGTTAAAGCAGTCAGGTAAAACATCAGATTCCTGACGTTCAGAGCAAATTGAGTGTTCATATCATAAATGTGAGTTTGTATGTCAGAATTGAAGGTAATGTGAATTATTATGTGAAGTATTTTAATAGATGATGTTTTGAAAAGGGCAATGTCAGCACAGTAACGATCATTATTATCTTTACAGGTGACATTTTTAACCCTCTCTATTGACTCCTTAAATAAAAAAAATACAGACCATATTGACATCAGATCGTTTATGTCATGAGTAGCTCCACAGGTCAATAAAGTAGGAGACACTAAAGTGAAGTATGAATATTATTTCAACTTCAAACACAGATTTTCACACTTAATAAAATTCTTCATCATTCAGTGAACACAAAAGATTCCTGAACACAAAGATTTGTAGTTTACAAATATACTCACATAGATTTTATGCACACATAGTGCCATCTGCTGGCTGAGCATGGGTTGTTCAACCCACCACTCCTTTGTCAGGAAAGCAAGACTGTAGGTCTTGTCTGACACGTTCACATCTCAATGGCCTTTTGGTGCCAACGACTCCTTCTGTTCTCATTCTGTTGTGAAGGATTCTTGTACTTTTTTTTTTACACTTAAACATGGTGTCTTTACAACTTGAGTGAATCAATGATAGAATAAACTACATTCCAAAAACTGATTCTTTGGGTTTATCATCAACTCTGACAAATTGTCAGTATTTCACCCTTTTTTTTAAAAATAATCTGCAAGAATAGGGATTTAGGACTATTTTGCTATTTAAAACAGCTAAATCTAAAAACCATACAACAATAGGAATAGAAACAATAGAATCCAACCATTTCAATGCTAGTGTTACTGTTTCATAGTGTTTACCATACCAAGGTAATACCATAGCCATTACCTTTTTGTGTCTCTGTTAATCAGAGGTCAATAGTGCAATTCATGAATATATCAATCAATAAATTTTTATTTGTATAGCGTCAACTCATAACAAGTGTTATCTCAAGACACTTTACAAAAAGCAGGTAAAATACCTTTCTCTTTGTCTGTTAACATTACAAAAAGCAGGTAAAAGACCTTACTTATTACTATGTTACAAAGATCTGGCCTATCCATCATGAGCACTTTAGCAAAGCAGCAAAAGTTACAGTGGTATATAGATGGTGTATTGAAACCTGGAGCAAATGATTAATACTACAAATGTTGGATGAAGATAAAAGCGTTCCCTTTGTTGATTGATGAAACATACTACACTTGTAATCACTGTCCAGTTATGGATCCTTCCATACAGTGGTGACTGATTTTGAAGACCATAATCATTGCTAATCAGGTCTCTGTACAAGTTAGTAGTCTGGGAATCTTAAGACGTGTGTTATTTATAAAAAAATATTGGAACCAAGGCTGTTGTTTGGTTGACGTAGAATTTCAGTTTGTGACCTAGCTTTCTTTTAGCAGTTCCTCGAAGAGCTCTTGTATCTTTAAACGTCTCATTACCATCTTATCATGCTAGTCTAGTGTTTTGGTGTAGAACTTCCATTTACTAGTGTCGGCCTTGTGAAAGAAATTTTGGTAGCAGAATAAGCTAAACTGAACCACAAGAGGCCAATGTTTAACAAATGTTTAGGACTAACACCCTATTCTACATTTACCATCATGGTTATTCTTTGACAACGCTCCCCCAAAGCCACAGCAGACATCCTGAAAGTGCTTTCACAGACTGTGAGGACGATCATCAATAATAGTCTTAAACTGATCACAAATGTCAAGGATTCTATAAAGAAACAAGACAGCCAGCAGCATGAAACTTAGTGGATCGGTGGAATGATGGAACCACATCTTTATTAACTTTAATCTGTACAGAAAAAAAACGATTGGTCACCAGATCATGCAAAGCAGTATTGCGTTACAAACACAATACAAAACAAACAATATACACTGTACCATAAATATGGAGCCTCAAAAAAATAAATCCGTCGATCAATATATTACAAAAAATAAACTCCTGAGATAACACATAAATACATACAAATACAATGTTATAATTCACTTGCAACGTAGTATTGGAAAAGGGATAAGCAGACTGGTTGATATGCGGTTGTTAATTGGTGAGATTCTTTTTTTATTTTTATTTTTTATTTTACTTTTATGAACTTGAATGCAGCAACTCAACGGAAAATGACCAGTCAACTGACAAAGTTCATTCCAGTTTTCCTTAACTTCACACCCAACAATACAAAGAGGAATATTCAGATAAACCAGACGTTTGATGCGCCGTATTAATCTGAAACCCCAGCTTCTTACTGCACTTAAAAGCAACCTTGAAAGTCACCATTGAAAGGAACCTTAAAGGGAATGTTAGAATAAGGTAGTTAACAGATACACAGATCCTGTATGTATGATCATATTTATATTCATAGGGTGACAGCGCTCAACAGTCACGTCGAGGTGTTATTGCACTACTGTCTCAATGTCTTTTCATGAGAATAACCAACAAATTACAATACTGTTGATAGATCTACACAGAGGTGAAACAAAAGATCACCAGTCACAGCTACAGACATGAGTCTTTATACTCTTTGAAATGCATTCAATTACTCTGTAGGATTGATTTATTCGGCGTCGCACATTGCGCCCAATCCCAATGCTTCTAATATATAACAGCTGCATTCAATCTTGTCCCCCATAGTGCTGTTCCCATTTAAACACTTGAGGTAAATGAATGAATTCCACTTTGTAATTGACCCAAGTCTGAACAGCTAACAAACGTAGCTGCAAATTGAAAACATGTTCACAATAAGGCTACAACATCTAGAGAGAGAGAGAGAGAGAGAGAAAGAGAGAGAGAGAGAGAGAGAGAGTTAGGCAACGGAGGGAAAACTCAACACTGATAGAGCTTCCGTTTGCTCCAAAAGTCAAACCGAGCCACTTGGGAGGAGCCATGCGTAACGATTAAACACAGATGAACAACACACACATATTTCAAACTCCCTCACACAACATTGGTCTTCAAGGCTTGTAGACAAAAAAAAAAAGTGGGGGCAGCAAATACAAACCCAGTAGTTTGTAGCCAAGGACCAGAGACACAAAGGCTGGATTAACACAGAAACAACCAATTAAGAGAAGTCATTTTTCACCACTCAAAACATTTCACCAAAATGAATCCATTGGTGAGAATCCATCAAATGTCATTATCTAACTATTTTTTTTTTTTTTTAAATGTGTCTGAATATAGCCACTGAATGAAAGAGTTATGTCACTGACAAAAGTTAATCAAAAGTGCTCCTGGATTTTTTTTTCTTCGTCTTATTGGCTTATCTCCCTGTATAGTTCTAGATGTATCTGTTTATATACTGTGTGTATACATATATATATCTATATTTATATACTGTATGTACATTCCATCTAAAGTCATAAATATTACACTTTATCGTATTTTGGAAAGTGTTCCTTAAAGTGTGCTCTGGGAAAAATAAACTTTTTTGTTATTCTATTCTGTTCCAGTCTTTATCAATGACGTAACTCCTTCAGTCTAATTACTCTGGCACAGCATCATTCACTTAACATCCTACCCAGCATGCCTCACTGTTACTCACTCAGAGAAGCTGAAAGGGACGGAGGGAATACAGTACAGTTAACACACAAAGTTTAATCTCAGACTGGTTCACATTTAATGTCAAGTCATCACTGGCCAATAGTAAAAGGGGTGGCCAGAATCATTAAGCGGCTAACTACGGTTCGGCTGTGTCTAGTCAGAGAAAAGGCTGGCAAAGGACTTTCGGAGGTTGCGAATGGTCTCCGCCTTCGCTTCTTCTTGGACTTCTCCTCCAGAGCTAGAGACCCCACGGAAGAAAGAAGAGTCGCTGAAGGCGTTGAAGGCATTGGTCAGGGACTGGGACTTACTAGGAAGGGAAATGGAGGAAAAAAGAAAAGGTGGGAGCAGGCAAAGAGGGCGGGAACAGAGGATGAGTGGCAGTGAGGAATAAGGGCAAATGGAAGAGGAATATGGGAAGATAATAGAATAAAATAAAGGGGAAAGTAAGGAAAGAAGACAAACAGGGATATGTGTAAGTGGGCCGAAAATTCAGAAAGACAATATTCTTACATCGAGCTTTGAAAACATTCTAAAATGTTAACATTGCACTTTAATTCCACCATTAGTGGTTGACTGAATACATAGTTAACTGTTGAGAAAAATTATAATGTAGTAAGAAGGTATTAGGACATTGTTATGTTCTTACTAATTATGTATAAGTATAACTACAGATAATAACATGTTTTGGACATATATTTATAAATGTATAGATATATATATATATATATTTATAGATATGTAAATTAATAATGCTTTATTTTATGTTTTCTATTTACAATCTGTTTTTATACCAAATTCCTGAAATGGATAGGCTACTTCACAGGAGGAGTAAAAGTTTTTGAAAATTCATGTAAAATACATTTAAAGAGTCTGCATCTCCTCAAACCACAATTTAGTTTGTTGTAACGAACCTTGTTTTAATGAGCGGTAAAAATAACTACCCCAATAAACAGTATTTTTTAACAGTTTAGGATACACTGACACACTTAAGAAGATATTTAACATAACAAAAACATTATATGTGTGATGTGAATGATTGGAATTTAACAACATTAATAGTAAAGAACTTAAAAATACAACAAAATGAATGGATTTGATATTTAATTAGGCTAAAGTGTTTAACCCATTTAAATGCATGTCTTTGCATTATCAACCGTGTGTTGATAATATAGCTCTTACTTCAGCAGAGGATGGGTTTTTTGCTGGGAATCTGGTTGTTCTTCCCCAGAAGCCTCAGCCTCTTCGGAGGCTTCGGCTGCCTCAGCCTGGACGGGCTCCGGGTTTTGGGAAGGAGAGGGTGGCTTAGCCTGGGGCTGAGGTTTAGCTGGAGACTGGACATTTGGCGGGGGCTGGCTTGCTTTGGCTGGGGACTGAACCTGTGTTGGAGCAGGGGCTGAGGCAGTATCTGAGGCCTGCATGGGTGCTGGGGCTTGGACAGTAGACTGGGGTTTAGGTAAAGCTTTGGGAGGAGGCGGGGTTTGTGGCTTTGGCTGAAGCTGCGGCTTTGAATTCCTGCGAACAGGAGGGATGGGCTTTGCAGGTGGTGTGGGTTTTGGGGGCAGCTCTTTTGGTTTGCCAGGAGCTGGGGACGGGGAGCCCTGAGGTTGGGGCTTGGGCTGCTCTGTGGTGGGAGCTGAGGCTGGGACTGGAGCCGGGGCCGAGGCTGCAGGGGGGCTTGGAGTTGGGGCTACTGCTGCTGCTGCTGCTTTTGTTGGGGGAGAGCCTGGAGCTGCTGTGGCTGCTGCTGTTTTAGCAGGGGAAGTAGGTGAAGCTTTGGCTGGGGTGGAAGCAGGCCCTGAGGCTGGCTTTGTAACAGATGGGGCTCTTGTCATTGGAGGAGGAGGCCTTGGCACTGGAGGCTTTGTTACTGAACCTGCCCTCTGGACTTGGCTTGGCTTTTGAGCCTGAGCTGATTTCTGAGCTGGACCTGGACTAGGTTTTTGGGCCTGGCCAGGCTTTGGTATTGGGTCAGATGCTCTCTTAGCTGACTCTGATGATTGTTCCACACTCTGTGACTTCATTGGTGCACCTAAAAAGATTGACAAAAAACGTTTATGAATAAAGCAACATGGTTATACAACACATTCAAACAAGAGAAGCAACAAACAAAAGGAGCATTAAAGGAAATAAATAAGCATAATTTTTCTTTACACTCTTGTGCAGCAGTTACAAATGAGGCACCTGTTAATCTATCCCAAGACCAAAGCCGAAAATGACACAAAAAATGAGCTCGACATGCCCATTCAAGTAAGAACGTCTCACATTCATTATATCTGTAAACTCATCTGTCAACTAGGGACTGGGGCATAGCAGGCTGTGAATGTTTAGACTGCAATTACCAGCAGGGGGCAGCAGATCAACAGAAACTGTGGGTGTGGTTACTAGCTTTTCATGCCAAGTGTTAGTAATGCACCAAAGCTCATGTGACCATAAAATGACACAGTGAGATGAGAAGAGCGGAAGATGAGGTTAAAAGAAAATAAAAGAACAAAAGAAGAGATAGTACAGTATAGAAATAATACTGGTATCAGAAAACTCTGTTAACAGAGGCAGTAAAGCAACCCATGCGAGGCAAAAAGACAAGCGACTAGGTAGGGATGAGTTTCCAGTGGCAGATTATTCACCTCCCAGGATACCAAATTATAGTTGGGTATGCAAATGTTATTATTGACGTCACTCAGTGTTTCAGCCTCACTATAAACATTCAAATAGAAATTTGGGGGATTTCAATGACATTTGTCATGTAATGACATAAAATCACATTTATAGAACCATCATGAAAATTCATCCCAGACATTTTCAGAGCCATTACAGTGAGGCAGCTAAATTGCCATGAGTCTTACGTTTTATCAGTTTTTGCTATAAAACATCCCACTGGTTGCTTGGGGCTCACAGCACATAAAGCCAAAGAATTTGCTTGGACACTAACCGTGAATAACTATCTTTTTAATTGTATTTGCTTTCATATACATTATATCATAACCCTAACCCTAACCCTAACCCTGCTATTAGATTATATTGTGTGACTGCTTAATCTAAAATGACATTTCAGCCTCGCAAGTCAACTGGTAAAGTATTTGACCTGTACTAAATCATTTTATTTTATTACATTACAGCAAGCTTATATCCATAGAAAATCGTGTCTAAATATCAATTATCTAGTGGTTTGGATCCAAGCAAATAAGGAATGATCATGCAAAACTAAAAAATGAATGCTTCTTTTTTTTTTAACTTTCCAAGAATCACGAATCCAAGTTCAACAGTTGCCAAGATAAACATGTATTGTGTACCGTATTAATGCCACTTTGTCTTGTCTCAGGTATTACAACACAGAACAATAAAGGTTAATTCACATCAACAAACAACCCCAAGCAGTTCTTCATTAAACATTTGATCTTGAAGGGGGCTTTGTTGCTTGACTGAAGGAAATGTCACTAATCGCAATAGGTGTGTCTTCACCATAACAATGTAAATGAAGACAAGAACCATTCATAGGCTGATAAGAAGTCGCAGTCGGCATGAACCATACATTTAAGAAGATATCCACATTTAAAAATGCATACAAAATAAGATCTACAGATCTATAAATACGATGTCTGCCACATGCAACTTTTGTAAAAGCATTATTGGTGTTAGATTCAAACCCACTTTGTCATCTTAACACCTTAACTTGGTGGTCACATGTGAAACTACCAATTCCTGTAAAAATGTAATAAGCTGGTTCTCCTCAAACAATGATAACGAATACATTACACAACATTCAGTACCACAGTTTTGTCACATCCATGCAAAGTAAGAAAAGAAAAATAATTAGTGGATAAGCAAGCAAACCCATCCACACAAACAGTACAACCTCACAAATAATAGACAATGTCATGTGCTGTTTTTAACTCTGCTTTAAGTAGGCACATGTAGTTTTAATATATCAGACCTGAGCAGTAACACCACAACACTGGCACAGAAGCTGCAGCTGCAATTAAATTCGACCTGAAACATAAGTTCACTTTGCTGACAATTCACTTGGTATTTCAGGTGGTATAGGTCAGACGTTTAACATGGAAAGACCCTTCTTGGACCCATAGTATTACAATGATGACTAATATCAACACCATTTAAGGCCATGATACCAGTGAATTACACTGATGCAATAAAAATGTGCAACTATACCTTCAAGTGAGAGTTAAGGCTAATTTGGACATAACACAATTTTCTTTTCCTGGAAAGAGTTAAATGAGAAGACTGATACCAATCTGATACCACCACATCTTAAGCTTCAGATCAATGGTAGTTCCTTGGTTGTTGTGCTTATTTTCTGCAAGCAAATTCACCTTTAGTTTTCATTTTTTCAACATAGATGTTGTTACATTTTATACTTCTTGGTCTTAAGATGTCCAAGAGAACTGCCTCAAGACTGATTTTGATTTTTTTAGGCATGTTTTGGCCATGTGGTGGCAGCATTTGTATTACAATGGAGAGCAGTGTTCAGACAACCTTGAGGTTGAGGACGCTGGCCTGAGGTCCTGTTTGGATCTGGAACTCCTTCCTTCAGGGCAGCACTCTTAAAAAAAGAGAGTGAGGGGGTGGGAGAAAGACAGACAGAAAGAAAAACAAAAACAGAGAGAGTGGGAAAGAGAATTTAACATGGTTAAGCTGGTTTTGGTAAAGAATAAACAGTTAACCATGAAGGGCTACAATTAAGGGATTTTTCTGCACACATTTACAATGTGGGTTTGACTTTTGAGAGCTGGCCTCTCCTTCAATTCCGAGAAGAAGTCACACATTATAGTAAGCCAGTTTACAAATAATTGGGTTTCAAGGGGTTTGCATGCCATGTCCTACAGCCTCTACCTGTTGGGGCTGTACAGTAGTAGCCTTCTGGCCTTGAGGGGAGCGAGCAGGTGAACGGGAAATACTGGATGACCGGGCAGACAGTGCCTGGCTCATCTTGGACAGCACCACATCTGAGATGAGCTGGCGATCCTCTGCCTGGTGATCACCAATCAACTGCATAGATGAACCCACAACCTGGACAAAAAAAAAAATGTTCAGAAAAAGCTTAAGAGACATGCATTGTTGCATTATTAATCATGTCTTACGAGAATGACTCACTACTGTTGATTGTGCTATGTGTGTGTGGTGATGTGCTATCACGTATGTACACTGTATACGCACTGATGCTTTTACACAAATTATGTTCATAATGGATAAATAAAGTTATTTGAATAAAAAACAAAACACGGATCTTAAGCAGCAAAGTAGGCAACCCTTCTGTTGTGGGTCTCAGGTGTGCTGAAATCTACACAATTCTTTGTGAAAAATGTGTTTGGATTAGATGTGTTAAATTATGTTCAAAATGATTTTATTATGGATTGTCTTGGTCTGCTTTTATGGAAATTGTTTCAAAGGGATATTATTAGGAATTATTATGGCATATGCAGTTTTGGTGCCATTAGCATTGCAAGGACTGTTGTTCTTCTGTTTTCCTTCAATCCTCATAGGAGGACAATAGTCAAATGAAAATCATGACACAAAAGAAAACTTTTAACCCACTTTGTAAACAGAGCTGCCTGTTTCTTCTTAAATGTGTGATTCATCTTTGGTTTTGGGAAAGCAAATGCTGTATAATTTTCAGCAGCAAAAAAAATAATATATATACATGGATATCAACATCACAATTGCACTGGATCATTGTATAATCTAAAGCACTTTACCTTTTAGACAACTCATGGTAAGATGTTTTTCACGTATCCCCTCTTAAGGATCTTAATCCTCTTTCACCAAACAACAGATTTGTTCTTACAGTCAGGCAATTTTCAGTTGTAAGTGGGATGTTTAGAAACATTTCCTCGGACACCACAGTGACTGGTGTTGGTGTCATTGTGGCTTCTGTATCATTTCCCTCTCCGGCCTCAGACTCTCTCCTTAGATTTCCTAATTATAACTGTTAAAACTATTTCATGCCTTACCTATTATCTTTTTTTTTAGCTATTGTGCTATTACCAGTTAGCTAATCAACCTGTCTTCTGTATTTACTCTATACAACCTCAGTTTACTACTTGTTTCTGCCAATTCATCATTGTTGCCATGTTTCCCAATCTTTCAAGCTTGAAAAGTGCTACCTGTTTGAGTACTGGCTGGTCACCTCAACAACATTGGGTTTGTTTGCCTGGTTTGAGTGATAGTTCATCTCCAATAGTCTTTCATCATATGTGCAGTTCATCCATCTACAGTGTAGTCATTATCTTGTCATTCTCTTCAAATACTGTCTCAATTCTCAATTCCCCCCAGTTAACTTCATCATTCATTTTGTACTGTATATACCCCCTGTTTTCATTTTTTATTTTTATTTTTATTTATCTTATCTATTCTGTTTAATGTGTATTTGAGCTTTCTTGTCTGTGCTGCTGTAACGCCCGAATTTCCCCTCTGGGGATCAATAAAGTACTATCTTATCCTATCCTATCCTAGTCCGGCTATTCGTTCCCAGCTACCAGAATGTTGACAAAAATCACCTCAGTTAACCCAGCTTTCTATGTAGATGAGGATGCTGAATTGACCCATACCATTGAGTGGCTGTGTACTTAGAGCCAAAATGCATCCTGGGAGAAGCAGCACTCTCTAGAGCACTCCAGCTTGTGTCCTACAAACCCAGGCTCTTCAAGTTGCTCCCTAAACTGGCAGAAATGTTTGCCACTCAACAGCTCAATCCTGTGGCCTCATTAGTTTCTCCCACATTTTCTATAGTTTCTTTGGGGTCCTGCCTGGCTACATCCAGAGCTTCCCTTAGTTTCCTTCCTGTAGGCCAGCCTTCTCCTTGCTTTGCGACCCTCTTGTCTTGAGTCTTTTTCCCCTTTGGATAGTGCCTGCCCTTTTGAAAGGCAACCTGTATGGTATGTTGACTCTTATGACTCTTATACCACCTTTTGTCTTCCAACCATCCAAAGTTCTTTCCACTACATGCCACTTTCACCCCATTCACGCACTGATAACAGAGGCTGGGGGTTCGGGTTAGGGTGAAGTATTTGCCAAAGGACACTTCACGGGTGAAGTCAGACAGAACTGCTCTGCGTCGCTCTTCCTTGACAGCTAACCCAGGTCCCAGAAAGAATAATTTGTAGTCTTGTCATGTTTTTCGGGTTTATATCGACCCTGGAAACCTGGTTGCAAGTGTATTTTCGGTGGGTCATTCCACTGCCTAGCTCTCCATTGCCTGGTCTTGTCTCTTGTGCCTCATCCCTTCTCTTTATCTTACCCTTAACCTGAATAACTCTTCCAGTCTGAGGTGAACTCTCTGGCTTAACCTTATCCTGACTCTCCATCCAAAACTTTATGTATCTTTATCAGAGCCTGAACCAGTCTCTCTCTCGCACTGCCTGAACCCATCTGTCTACCATACATGTCTCTCCTTGAGCCTGAACATGACTGTCAAAATTTGTTCACAACTTTACTGAACCTGGATGGGATTCAGCCAAACTATTCATTCTCTGTCAGACTCACTCTTTCCGACTGAGTCTGGGCCAGTCTCTCTGTATGAGCTTTGACCTGACTCCTTGTCTAAGTCTCTTAGTACAAGAACGACCCTGTCTCACCATCTTAGTAAGAATCTTACCATTCGAGCCTGTGCATGGTCTCAAGCCTATTTCTATTCTTCAACCTATGTGTTTTCCTCATCCAAAGCCTGGTTCACTCTATTTTCTTAGTCCTGCCCACCTGAAAAGCCATCATTGCCTCTTCACTGCCTAGGGTATTCACCTTGCTTCAGAAAATACATGTCAGCTCTATGTTGCACCTTGCACGATGAGTTTGGTTGCCCACCCAAGACCCTTTGTATTCAGCTTTAACTCTACAAGTTGTTTCACAGTGTTTACATTTGGGACATGCTTTTTATTGCCTCTGGCCTGAACTGACAGCAGCTTTCCCACTGCATAGTAAAAAGTTCCCGATCTGACTGTCATCATATTCTGTGTAACTTCCCACTGGATTTGAAAGCTTCCTTCTGAAACAGTTTTTCCAGCAATGATGGAATCATAGGAATCAGATACTACTCCTGAAATACTGCTGTGGACATAAAGATGTTAGCAAACTCAAGAAGTGTATCAAAGTTAGGTTCAATCAGTTTCTTCCCATCAAGACAATCAAAGTCCCCAGCAGTGTGAATTAGGCCAGACAGGCTAAATTTAAAGACTCCAAGACCTTATTAATACTCTCATGATGAACAACTCCCACAGGCTGATGTCGACAGAGTTTTCAAACAAAAGGCAATAGTCAATAAATGCAGCTATTCAGTGATAATACAGCAGCTGTAACTACAAGCTACTATTTTGTTGTTGGACCTGTCTGGTGGGTGCTATTTGGTTGATCACAGGATCAATTATGAATTTTTTGTATCCATCTCACCTCAGTTATGTAGTCATTACCATCTTTTCCACAGATGGCTTTGACGGCACAAATATCCAGCCCTCCAAAGATCTCGGAGCAGGCATCAACCCACAGCTTATACCTGTCACAGAGAGAAGATGGGTCCAAGTTTACAAAGAGTCATAATCTGCTTGCAGTAAAACACAGGTGCAGTCGGCCCTTGAGGTGGGTCAAGTAAAGTTGTGGGTGTTTTTTTTTTTTTTTTTTTTTTAAACTTTTATTTTACATGTAAACAACCTGGAAATGAAAACTTTCCTGTCTGGTACGGTAAATAAAAAAAGAAAAAGTTTTAGTCTTGGGCTTTTCTTTTTCAATAATATTGACGTACGACCCACCTTAGCACTGCATGTGAGTGCAAACAATGCTCTGCAGGGTATTTATCCTGACAGTCAACCTGTAACAGAACGTCTCTATCCGTAGGCTTGGTTGGTTGTAGCGGATATAAGTTATAGAGCTTCCCTGGTTTGCTGCACCAGCATCTATAAAGAGATCCATTGACTTGCTGTCTGGGAAAACAGAACACCTAAGGCAAAACCCAGCACATCAATACTGTTAACTCTGCAATTTTTGAATAGTGTCAAGTACACCAAACATGATTTTTCGTTCAAAAATCTAAGGCTTAAAATCAATGTTTCCACTTTCTGTCCCAGACCTGCTTTTCCTTGCTTCTATGTACATTTTGGGGATATGTTAATGAATGAAAAGACTGCCTGTTGACTTAACCTCATTTTGTGGTTGTGTACATGAAAGATTAATGTGACGAGAGATTAACAAAGTGAGCTGTAAATAAACATCGGGTAAGTCTTTAAGCATCAATTCTGAGTCCTCGTTTAGTGGTGCTCCATACTGATGATTGTCATAACAAATCATGCAATGCTGCCCACATCTGCTGATAGGTCGTTTTCAAAGCAAAAAAAAAAGTTGCTAATTTAACACCACTATGTAAGCAATGTCGGTGAATCATGCATTGATTAATAATACATTACAGCTGTGCTCTCCTTGCTGTGAAAGTTGAAAATGTGTTCAGAAGGTGTTAAGATTTTCAATCAACCCAGGAAATGTTTCCAATAGTATTCAGGTAATACCCTCTGTTATCGCAAACCAAACCGAATCCACAGCTTTTCCCCTCTTTCTACACGAGCAAAGAAGACCCATATAAAAAAGCAGTGACGCATCACTCCACAGAAAAATAGAATTTGATTCAGCTGAATGATTCTGCTCTGTGAGCACATTGTGACTAACTGTGACATAACACAAGGACATGTGCGACACCAGGACAGCCTGAGCGTCACTAATGTGGGATCGGTGCTCACTTGTCAGTCATGGCTACTTGTTCCAACATGGCAGATCCGGTGTTGCTCTTCCAATTACCAGAGATAGAAGTCCGCCTGGAAAAGAAGAGGAAATTGTGTGTTAAATTATTGCAGACACCAACCTTCATGTGTAGAAATGATAAAAACAGAGAAGAGAGATTCAGACAACCTTGTGGCTGGAGGAGTGTTGTTTTTTTACTGTGACTGCACAGGTTTACTCACAGCCAGCGTGGAGGACAGAGACCTTCAACTACTGCCTTTCTGATACATTTATTCCTCAAAATAGCACTCCAATAACTAGTATTTGTTGCTTTGCTAACAATGAACTGTAAAAAAGGTGACAGACTATGAAGTTTACTGTCATTGCACCAGGATGAGCCTTAGGTATTGGATGGTTTTGACAACAAGCGTTTCTTGACTGAATTCCTAGAGGATGCTACTGGTGCAAGAAATATGTTGACTTTACCACATGATACCACTTCTTCTGAAAGAGACACCAGGTTGGCAGGCATTTTGAAAAAAACAACCATGCATTTCAGAAGTTAAGATTTCATGCTTCTATGTTCTACTAAAGCAAATATACACAATCCCCAGCATACACACATTAACCCAATCTGCATGAAAGAACGTGCATCCCTCAAACCAACACATAAACAAGAACAATAGTTACATGTATGCTTTGTAGTCTGCACCGATTTTCTGGACCCGTATGTCATACTTGGCGTCTACAAATGGCTCTGTAGTGCAGTAGGTCTGAGTGATGGCCACCACACTGGCAATATCCTGGAAGTCACTCACATTATCCACTTTGACCTATAAGGGAAAAAAAACATTTGTAAAACAAAGTAAGGTTTGGATACTTAATTAGCAGAAGCATTAGCATAGCATGTATTTGTTTTTATGTTTGCAAAGGTCAATAGCAGTTTTCTGTTGGTGCTAAATCGGTGCTTAATAAACCAAACACCCAGTAAAGCTTTGCATGATATTTCAATGTAAACGTGTATTTACCACATACAGTATCATAGTGCAAAAACAACCCTTTATCATTACTGTCACTTCTGAGTTAGCTTCTTCTTCACGCTATGCTAATTAGCTGCTGCATCAAACTTCATTTTGGTGCACAGATATGAGAGTGGTAATCTTTTTGTCTTACTCTCAGCAGTAAACATATAAACCCTTTTTACTTAAACACGTACAAAGGAATTACATAAAGAAAATAGTTTGGGATGCTGTTCGTCAGTGATCCATTGCTCCTGTGATTTTCAATTGCAGTGCCAGAATACTGTTATATTCTCAATGGGCTAATGCAGACCTCATAAACAGCATGAGTCAATATGGAGTAAAACTGTGGTGGTGACTTTGACCCTTGAACTGTTTCTTCTTGAACTAATCCTTTTTTTTAATCCAAGCAACAACAGCAGTGAAACACTTGAAGTTGGATTAATACACGAGCTAAAACTGTAGAAAAGAACAGGCCTGTGATAGAGTAGATGGTACAGTGGGTTAACAGGACAAAAGGCACAGAGTGAAAACACAACGGCAGATAGTTCAGCCTTTGGGAATTGACGGGTGAATCAATGTGAAGCCGTAAAAAGAGCACACTTGTAAATCAATTTCAGGAGAAAATGAGGAGTGTAGGAGAATGAAAAGTGATGTGTTGCAGTAATGATAGGAGTAAATGAAAAATGAAAGAGTGACATTTGAGTATCAAGAATCAAATACAATGTAAATCAGAGAAAGCCTAACACAGTAGAAAGAGTGGTGGTTAATGTGTTGCAGATATCTCAAAGTACATATTCTAACGTATTTTCTAAAGTCAGTTTGTTATATGACATGTCAGTGTAAGGGTGGGCTTCAGTCCGTGCAGCTGTTTTAACCACTTTAGTAATACCTGAATTAGATTTTAAGAAAGGAGACTCTGCAAGAGACAGATTGATTTCCAGCTGACGTGAATCAGGTCAGGCCAATTCAAATTGTTATCGCTACAGGGCATCTAAGTGACTTTGAGGCAGTTGTCTGAACAACCAAGATTCATGTTGTGATGTGAAACATTTTAATGATGTCAGCCGATTTGTTTTCTTTATTCACAAGACAACCCTGTGAATGTTTGTATCATTTCATCAAAACTGCTGTTTGTTCATTCCTGGACTTTAATCTCTCATGTAGTAAGCTCAATACAGAACATTAAGTTAGTAAAGTATCTGTGAAATTAGTATCTTTTCCTATGGGTGCTGCATAGATAGTTTATTAGAAGGAAGAAACAACATTACCTTCCCCATTCCAGAGTGGGCGTGTCCAATCTTCACCACCACTGGGAAACTTGGTGTAGTGATCTGAAAATCAACAGAATTAAGAAATTATGAATAGTGATGAGCAATACAGACAACAATGACCAAGATATCAGCATATCAACACACATGACACATGACTCTGAGGAGAAAGAATATTTACGAGTACAATGGGCAAGGATAAACAGATCTGTGTAGTTAGGCTGTAATAATCGGGCCCTGCATAAATTACAATATTTTGTATAAAACAGTGACTTATATCTCTAAAAGGCCTGCAATGATGTTTTAAAACCGTAATTACTTTTAATATTTTTATTTTATTTTAAGAGTAACAAAACAAACAACTTAACACACAAAAAAAAACAAAATAAATGTGAAAAAGTGCAATTATCACACCTACATACCAACATCTTCCGTTCTAATTACCTTTACCAACATATTTGTTGGCTACTTGGGTGGGGGGGGGGGCACAATAAGCTGTGCACACAAATATTTGTCAATTCTGTTGTCATGGAAGAAATATAAGCTCTTTACACACTAATTAATTGGTGTGCTATGTAAGAGTGCTAGTTGCTAACTCCATTAGTCTTGTATTTGGTGCTGGGACTGGAATCAACACCTGCTGCTATTGATGAAAGCATTGAGGGTTAGCTAGAACACTAAAATAAGGGCAGAAAATGAGCTAACAGACACTTAAAGCTGAGGAAAATGAAAGTGGTTAGTGATTGTTCTCTGGGGATAAATGGTATCGTTTTACATTTATTATTCTTTGAAAGATTTGCTTCAGATGTTGTGTTTTCAAATGTATCAGTGTTCCCTTTCCAATAGTACCTCTCAAAATCAACTCCTGCATTTATGACTCAGATGTTAGACTGACGATCAAACAAGCTGCATCTGAAATGCACTAATAAACATTCTGAATAAAAAAAAAAAAAAAAACTTGTGCAGAATGATTTTAAAAGCATTGCGTGGGTGGGTACTTTAATCAGTCATAATGTGATGACTAACTGCATGAATACACTAGCAGCAGCCAATAGGAGAAGAGGGAGGACATCAAAAGAGGGTACAAGAAGAGGCAAAGGATGGCATTTTTTTTTCCAGCCTTTGAGGAGGCTGTCCCTAAATTGTTGAGTACATAAGAGGCTCCCTGTGTGCGACCCTCTCAGCATTCAAGACCAGAGTGTGAGGGGATCCAGCTTTTGTAAGTTTCTCTGTGTGCTGTCCTCAGAAAGAGAGAGAGAGGGACAGAGGGAGAGGGCAGCAGCAGCAGCTTCAAGTAATTTGCTTCGGCCTGATTTCAGACTAAACTTATGAAAAAATTTCTATCCACAGCTGCCTTCCTGCTCAGCAGAGCTCATCTCACTACTCCAGCTCTACTGTTGTCCATTGCTCACTGCCGGTCTGATTTGTATTCCTCCGGATCTTGAAAGGATCAGAAGAGGCTGCTGAGTGTTTATCAAGTGGAGGAGCGAGAGTCAGAGGCTGCCAGAGTCATCATGGCCTTGTCCCAGGAGCGGAGTGCATGTCTGGGGCTCTGGGTGCTCCTTTTGCTTGGTGCAGGCATGGAGGAAGTCGTGGAGGGATGTAGCTGCAACCCAGCTCACCCACAGCAGCTATTCTGCAGCGCTGAGATTGGTAAGTCAATATTAAATGAGTTTGCTTTTATAAACTTCAAAACAAACTGCTGTATTTGATAACTTCTTGAGGCAGTGGATAAAATAACCGGTTGGTTTTAAGATGTGTGGTATGGCTCTTTTCTTTCAATAAACGAGTGATGATTATTGATCAACTTCCTGTGGTAAGATTTTCTAGGAGGGAAAGAAAATCAATTCTGCTTTGACATCAACTAATCAATAGGGCTTAAGGGCTTAGCTTCTCATGATAGTTCATTGAAGAAAAATGTTGATTTATTATCCTGGCTCTCTCTAATTTAATCATTCAAGTTATTAATGCACTGTGCAGGAAAGTCTCATAAAATATATGGTGGATTGTTTTTTATTTTTTTATTTTTTATTAGAAGCATTAACATTATAATTGTTTTGGTGGGTGAACATTAGTCAGAAGAAAAATATACCCAGACACAGCTGTTTCTCTGACTAGCCTTTCTTTTTCTGTCTTATTATTATTATTCTTAAACAGGGCAGCCTGCTGTCTGGTTTGTTGGAGTTACATAATTGGGTCTTCTTGCTCTGCCTCAAAGATAAACAAACAGTGTCAAAGTGGCCCCAGCATACTTTTCATCCATCTATCTATCTATCTATCTATCTATCTATCTATCTATCTATCTATCTATCTATCTGTCTGCCTGTTGGTCAAGGTGGCCTCTCTGTCTGAACCAACCCCCTCACTCCCCACCCCCATTATCCAGTTCTTTCTTGCCTAAGCAGCGTCCAAAACAAACACTCTGCTCTGACTTTGACCACTTGGCTCCAGACTGTGGAAAGCTGGAGTATGTGCCTCTGTCAAAGGTCACACCCCAGCAGAGGAGAGAGAAAGTCGATGAACAAGACGACTTCGTCGTATTCCAGCCTTGTTGAGTAATTGGGCTACATCTCGATCAGCTCTTTGACTTTGAAAATGTGGCTCAAAATAGTCGGTTTAATATGGAGGTTGAGACCTTTTTTTCAGAATTGCCATAACACTAAAGTAGATCTGGGTTATGAGAACACAATGCGTATATTTGGGGCAAAGTTTTTAGGACAGAGCTTTACATATAAAGTGTGTCAGAAAGGAGTGGGATGGAGGTCCTGTAAGTTTGATCTTTCTCTCTTCCATGTGGTGTTCGTGCAGGCCTGATAATGCAAAATCCAGATCAGTGAGACCAGATTATTCAATGTCAGGCCTAAATCAGGTCTCAATTCTAGACTTGTTGGTCTATGCTGGTATGGAACTGAGTCGAGTTTTATAACCAGCTTAATCTAAGTTTAGTAGCCTAACTGTAAATTGTCAGATGAGATCTCAAGTTTTGGATTTGTCCACATGTTGAAGTAGTTCAAATAGGTATGTGGGAATACCTGATACCTTAACAGTTTGGGGTAGATTCATTTTTATTAAACTTTTTGCTTTTTGATAGGGATAGTGGAGAAAGATAGAAAACCTGGGGAAATAGAGGAGGGGGTGACCTGCTGCAAATGGATAAAATGGGAAACAAAACTGTACTCATGGTGTATTCCCCTCACCAAGTTGTCACTATGCAGTTCCATGTCTTTTAAATGTATCCTTTCCAAAATGCAAAACACGGCATGTTTAGTTCACGACTTTCAGTAGGAACACTATCATTGTTTCAAAGCTGAGCAGGATTTTATAAACTAGCTAAATTGACTTGAAGGATGACTCGTCATATTCTAATGATTTAGACCCCAGTCTAGTATTTACTTGCGGGGTTGTATATGGTAGGCTTATATACACAGGGTTTAGGATTCTACTACAAGAGTTCAGAATAATTTGAGCAGAGCTGTCCAGATCTGGGACACTGTAACCACATTGATATGCCAACCAAAACTACATTATATTTAGTTCTAATCCTCAAAGTTTATGATGTTCAAAGAGAAACATACTGTTCCAAACAGTAAAGCAGTAAAGTATGTCTGTGTGTCTTGTCTTTCTATGTTTATTCTGGAAGCTATATTTCAAAACAGAGGATGGATAACAGGTTAATATACAATTATCCCTTATTTTCCCGTACATGTAACAAGAGTGCAAACTAGCTAGCAATATTGCTAGCTAACTGCTTCCCAGTCTTCTAGCGTGAATTCATGGATGTTGCCACAACAATCCTATTTCTACAATCCAAAAACTAGTGAACATTTCTTGTGGATAATCAGCCTTTGATATCTATCATTGTTAACTGGATATGTTCTACGCGATAACAGAAGCTACATATATGAAAATAGCAACAGTAACTATTACATGGACAGGACTTACCAAATAGTCAATTAACCTCTGGGTCTTTTGTTAATGGATCCCATTACTTTCAGGAATCTGAGTTAAGATTACAACATAAGACTACAAGAGTCAGTAGTCCCTGGATGCAACTTTTGAACCCATGAATAACAGTTTAGGAAAATCCCCCATTTACCAAAACAAAACCCTCCATTTGTACGAATCAGTGATTACACTGCCTAGGTTGTTTTCTAAGCACAGGCCGGTGGTGGCCTTTAGTTGACCTGACAGTGTTGTCAGAGTCGATGAGCCCCTTGAATAAAGCTGTACATCTGAGTAATATCCCATCTGGATAAACCCTGGACCATTCCCTGGCCATGCTTGTGTATTTGACATTGTGTGTATTAGTGTGAGTGTGTGTGTGTGTGTGTGTGTGTGTGTGTTGGACAGAGGCCAAGCCATGCCAACACAGCCTACTCCATCTCTCTCTTTTCTTTCCCTCTCTCTCTCCCCACTTCATTTCCATGTCTATAGGCTCGGTCGAATGGTCTGCATACTAACAATATCAGTGTGAAAGCCCGCTGACAGTCCAGCTTTGTGAGCATGACAAGGGTGCCGATTCATCAGGGAGGGGGGAAGTGAGTTACTACATCAGTTCTCATGGTACAAGTTTGCAATATTTCTCGTTGGTTATGTAGCTGTGAGGCAGATGCACTGACACTTTCACTCTGCAGGCGTGCCTGTCCCTATTCCTGTTCATAACACAGCTGCAGCGACTGAATTGAGCTTGAAAACTAGCCTGCTCAGTTCAAAGATGGGCAGTGTGGGGGGGAGGTTAACATTTTAAGGGGAATCTGAGCCAAAGAAGCATTCAAAAAAGAGACATCAAACTCTGAATAAAATCGCTTTTGCTTTGAAGTTATCACAAATAACTTCTACAATAAATGCAGTTACTGGGGCCAAAAAATATATGGCCTGCAGTTTTCCAACATATGATTAAAACCAGTGATCTGCTGTTATTGGTTTAGCTTATTTTATTTTAGCTTGTCAGGGACCATGTACAAAATATACATGCATTGCATGTATTGCACCAGATTTAGCTGATCAGCTAGATTCCATCTGCAGTCTCTGGGCAGGTATACACACAAACGATACAAAATGCACAATCAATCTTTACAACAATCAAGGCTGCACTATTCTTAGTTTAGTAGCTTTATCAACTTCTGTCCCTGTCCTGGTTGCATATTGATATACAGCCAAGGTTTTTACTGCCAACTATAAGATCCCTACAGAGCACAGTAATGTGTTAGTGTATCACTTACTATTAATAATAAAATAATCATACACTTATTAGTTTATCATTAATTAGCCATCTATAAAGCACTGTGTAATTTAGTTTAGAAAATTGCTCCATAAATAAAAGAATATATATTATTATTATTATTATTATTACTATTATTATTATTATTAGGCTTAGAAAAAAAGGGAGATTTAAGTAGTGTGGCTAATTTGCCAAAGCACTACTTCTACTCTCAGATATGTTTCTTCTTGCCAAAGGAAGAGCAGATCAAAGAGCTGAGCCGGACAAAGAGGCCATTAATATGAGGGTCAATTTTGGTACTGTGGATGTCTGTGTTGTGAGAACAGCAGCCTTATTCTGTGATGTAATCATAAATGAGGAGTGGGGCGAACTGTTTTTGTGTGTGAATATCAATAGATGTGAGAGAGGCATATCAAAACAATATCACAATGTGAGACAGCACAGCTATGCTGATGGGTAAGCAGGGCTGATATATAGGTTGGTGAATGTGGGGGTGTGGATTCATAAAGTTACAGAAGGTACCTGCTAACTTTTGCAATCACTAAAAAGCCTCGACAACAAATGCCTCATACAGTTTTGGAGTAGTCTATTAACAATTTCACCATTAAATTGGACAAAGTTTATTTTCAGCGAAATTAGCTTCAGCAACAAATTCAATTTGATCTACTATCAGTTTTCATTCTAGGTACATTTTTCCTCTTAGTTGGGATCCTTATAACAAATAACAAAGGGATCCTTATCAATTATGAATAATGTTCTGTATAGAAAAGTGTGTATGTATAAAAATAGTTTTGGGTGGTTATTAAATGTGTGACTCATCCAGATCCTAAATTTATATAAAACTACTTGAGCTTAAGTTTGAAAATATGGACTGAAAATTGTAGTAAAAAGTATTCAAAATAAAACAATTCATTATATTATGAATTATTCATACTTTGACCTTTTAGAATCAATTGAATGTGTAGTACTGTAGTCAATCTTCTACACTAAATAACCCCTAACAGCAGTAATTCTAAAGATTCAAAAAGTGAAACCATTAGCATTTTGTTACGGGTGGAGAGTAAATATAAAAAAATCACTTCTATGTAGTTTCACAGAGGTATTAGGTTGTGCAAAATGGACATAGTCAAGTAAGGTATATGTTTCTTAATTACAGTACTGTGTAGCTCAAACCATGGCATTTTCTTATTAGAAAAACTCAACAAAGTCTATTGCACATTTACAATTAAAACAATTAAAAATACTTCCTTTATCAAAAGCTCTTTTTCTGTGCTTGCATTTTTTTTAACGTCACAGCTGTGTGTGTGTGTGTGTGTGTGTGTGTGTGTGTGTGTGTGTGTGTGTGTGTGTGTGTGTGTGTTTGTGTAAGCCAATTAGTGGGCAGGTGTGTCCTTCAGAGGTCAGACACTGTTATGTGTAATGCATGGTATAATAAAGCAGCTATAATCCACATTTTTATCTGCTTTCTTTATGTGCACTCTCCCTTTAATCTATTCTTCCTCAAATTGATTTCTACATCAACTGATCCACCATTTCAGATACAACAATGCTGCATCAGTCGACTGTAGGGTTCAGGCTGTATGATTTCAAATATTTTGATACACTCTATTTGAGCCTCAGGCTATGAATCATGCATTATAAGAGTGAAGTGTATCAGAGTCAAATCTTGTGCTCTCTGACATTTCCCATAAAGTGATCGTTCCTGCACCGGCTGTCTCTCTGTGGGCGATACAGTGTGCTCAGATTAATCCTGCAACGCTTCAGACGAGTTTGCATTGACTTTCTGTCAGTCTGTATTTGCTGTTAGAAAAGAAATTCTCTTTTTTTTTCTCCTAAGCCAATTTTAAAAGAACACACTGAGCTCACACAATCCGCGGGGCAGTTATGTGATGAGTGAAAAACAAAAACAAAGGGGGTGGTTTATGTAGCTGTGTGAGAGGCTGAGGGTTAGAGCTGTGCTGGGTCATACTTTCTCTCCCTCTCTTGTTCTGTTGTCTTTCTCTTTCTTTCGTGGTTCTACCAAGGTCACCTGCTCTATTTCTGCCGTTCTCTTCTGCATCCACAGGGTACCGCTTTTCTTTCTTTAGAAGAATGTGGAAAGGGAGGGTTGACAGTTATGTAGCAATGCTTTATGAGCAATACAGACAGTTTATTGAAAAAGGTAATTGCTCACAAGGTTTCAGAGTAAAGCTATTTAGGTTAATTACATATATTGTTGATTATACTACATTGTGAACAAAACAAATGTGGTCATCCAAAAAAATCTATCATTATAGCTCAGACCAACCCCGTAGTTACTGTTGCTATGCCTGTCAAGATTAAATGATTTATATGCAATTTTTTGATCCAGCAGATATCGCCCTTGAGCACCAGCATGAAACCAAAACAACTTGCGGTGTATTGTTGTGTTAGCATGCTAATGCTAGTGATCTTTATTATGCTTGTATCTTCACACTGCATGTAAATTTACCCGAAATGAGCGTAATCTAGAAACACAGTTAAGCAGTGAGTACAGTATGTTATTCTTCTTTTCTCTAGTCCCTCAATTAAACAACTTTTATACGCGAGGGGAAGAGTCGGCTGTCCGGGCAATGTAAACAAACTGAAGATAGGACTCGGAAAACTCTGAAAACATCACAGACAGTGGGACTCGAGTGTTACACCCATTGTAGACAGTCATGACTCACAGAGTTATTTTCAGAGGATATACCGGATTTCTATTACATTTAAGTGTGAAAAATCGCATATAAAGCCTTTAACCATCAAGCTAAATTGTTACACATTTTTTAAATAATGTCTCTTTTATTAAAAAAAATAGCGGTAAGGCAGAAGAACAATGACTATTTTGTGTCTGACAGACTTGAATAATTTACAATACTCTGCAGTAGATTTCATTAGCTACAGTATATCTAGCTAGTTTATCAAGCAAATATTAGCCTAAAAAAAACTTAGCCACTGGTTGCTTTTTTAAGGTTTTTTAATTTCCCTATGTAAAAGTAAGAACACAAGTGGCTATGCACTTTAAGTTACACACGTGACATTACAATAAACAAACTGAAGCTGCATGTGCAAGACAAAAAGTAAATATCTTGACCAGCCAACGACCTCTTAGGAGACATGGAAATAAAGAAGTAATGTTGTTATATTTTTCAAACCAAATTTATTACAATATTGTTGTGCTAGTCTTGAGATTTTAGATTTTTGTTGTAACACCTTATAAAAGCTACACCACGGAGGGCATCTTGAACATAATGCTATAGGCTGCTTTTGTTGGTAGCCAAGCTAGTTAGCAAAACATGCTAGCACCTTCAGGAAAGTTTGCTGGACTTTAAAGCCACTTTAGTGGAAGAACCACAGAACAGAAAAGTATTTGTCTGTCGAGCGATTCATAAAGACTCGACTAACATAGAAAAAACTTCTGTAAAACAGAAAAATAATTAAATGTCTCAATAAGAGTCAGAGAGAAATACATTTCTTCTGCCAGTACAAAACTTAATACATCCCACTTAATATAGCCTTTTTTTAAATAATGATGGTGAAGTTGTAATATTTAGTAATTGCAGGTATCCAAAGGATTCTATTTCTTTGCACAGTAAATGTAAATCAGAGCTTTTGGAAAACAGGATTAAAGGAAATTCTAGTGCGCTTGTTCAATGGTGAAACAGGTCTTGGTAACTTTTACTGGATGAACGGAAACTGTCTGAAAAACAGTTTACTCCAGTCCTTTGAGCTTTGCGCTTGTATTTCTAGTTTTGTAATGGTATAAAACACAAGCCTTCAGTCCATCCTAACTCATTATGTACGTGGTATTCTTCTGACTGCAGTTTTAAGTCAATTAAATTTTTCGTATTTTGTGTAATGGCGCTGACTTTCTGTTGGCTGAATATTAAATGCATCGGTTTCCCAAGTTCAAAGTCAATAAGCAGGATATTTTCTAGCCTGAGAGAAAGCTCGAAATAGTGAACATTTGACTGATTGAGCTTCAGCAGTCTTATTACCTGAAAGGAAATGTTTGTCAAAATTTAAATTGATATGTTCACATAATGAGTAATGCAGAAATCTGAGATCACAGACTTCATATGCTTTGATGGAAGGGAAAAAAAAGAAATGACTCCTGTAATAACAGGGTTTGATTTGGCACAGTGTGCACTGCATGTTGTGGTGAGTGTGAGTAAAATGTACAACACTAGCAATCTAGCAATACTTGCCTTAATAAGTATTTTATCTACAAATTAGAGGTTGTTAAATTACATCTACTGCTACCTTCCTGTTTAAACCCACGGAGCCATTATCGTGTTACAATTCACCCTCCAACTCCATTTACAATATGGGATTAAATAATGTGAAGTCACCTCTGTGCCAGACAGGGTTTGGAGTGAATGTGTGTGTGTGTGTGTAGTATAGACCCTATACATAATTGTGTGTGTGTAGAGACAGTCACGGGGAGTGTGTAAGCAGAGCGCTACTTGTTATTCCATGTGGGTTTTGATTTCCCTCCCAGAGGAGAGCAGGGACACATCCGGTATCACTACTGCTGAGAGGGACTGCTGCACTATCTGTGTGAGGAGAAAGGAGGGACAGGAAGAAACAAAACACTCCTTCTATTTATCTGTCTATAAAAGAAAAAAACTTCTAACTTACAGATCATCTAACTTACAAATCATAAACATTAATAATTCAGATTGTTGTCTATCGTCTCTGGCATTAAAATCACAAACTTATTGGGCTTCTTGCATTATTTGGCAGGTTAATGACTCTTAATCCTCTACTCTTCCTGTTTTTTTTCCCCCTCTTCTGACAGTGATAAGGGCAAAGATCTCCGGTGAGAAGATTGTGTCGCCTAGCAACAGCTCCTCACCTTACATGAAGATGATTCAATACGAAATCAAAATGATCAAGGTGAGATCTCTGGACAGCAGGAGCAGCTGCTGCTGCTGATGTAGACAGACACTCATCACTTTAACTCTTCACACTGCTGGGTGTTATAGTGGTGTATATTATGGACACTGAATACAAATTATCTATTCACAGAACCGGTGAAATTCTGATTGACAGAAATAAAAATCAGTCCAGACCTCTGAGATTTCTAAAATGTGTTAGAGTCCAAACATAAGTCGGGTCCTAACAGCCCAAATGACAGCAAACATCGGCTGCTGATAAATGCAAGGAATATATAGGCTTCTCTTAATCTAACTTACTGCTTAATAATTCATATTTACAGCCATGGCTAAGGAATATGGGCCTGCTGTAATGCGTTGCTTTGCTTCCCTACTTCTTATATTGCTGCCAAATATACAATACACTGTTTTTAACTTACAGAAGGTCTGATCTCCACTCTTTTCTCTGTTTTTCCCCCCACAGATGTTCAAAGGTTTTAACAAGGCCAAGGATATCCAGTATGTGTACACTCCAGTCTTCTCGTCTCTGTGTGGAGTCAAACTGGACTCCAACAATAAAGCAGGGTACCTGCTCTCAGGTGAAGTACACAATGGTCACTTTTTATGTTGCTCTTTCACAAAGAAAAAGCATGAGAGTGCATATTTCTGTAAGAAATGGCTCAATAAATGGCTGGCTGGTTGCGATAGTCAAGCGATAGTGACAGAATATTGTTTCTCCCTGAACAACCTCTTTTTTCAAGGGAAAGTTTGACCTTTATGGATGTTTAAAACATTCTTACAACTATCTGTACTGTAGAAATAAGGCTATGGTCAGGTTGCACTTAGCTTAGCTTAGCTTAGCTTAGCTTGGATACTACAATTAGGGGAATGCAACAAGCCCAGCTCTGTTGAAAGGTAACAAAATCAGCATACCAACCTTCAAGTTTTTGTGTTATGCTAAGCTAACCATACAGACACCAGAGTAGTATCTAACTTTCATGGAGTAGATTTGTGTATTTCTTAAAATGTAAAAGGCTATTTGTATTAAGACACAAATGGGTTATAAACCTTGCATTATTTGTCACATTTGTACTTATTATCATCAGCCGGAATCTTTTTAGCTAAAAAAGCGTTTTAGCTATTTTCCATTGCGACATTGTTAAAGTTGAACAAAGCATAGTTTCCAAATTAAACTCTCATGTATGATGTTATTTTATTGAACAGGAAGTATGTGGAGTGATGGAAGAATTTCTATTGGCCAGTGTGACCTGGTAGAGTCCTGGGACAACTTGTCACTGTCACAGAAGAAGAATCTCAACTACAGATACCAGATGGGCTGTGAGTGCAGAGTGAGTAAAGACTCATCATTAACTATTCATACATATTTATCCTTTTTCCTCTCATCTCTTTTTCTCTGAGATGCCTCAAGAAACAAAGAGCAGTTATCTCCTCTCTCATGATGGAAAAATCTTTCTCTCATTTATACAAAACATTTTTGTGTCTTGGAATGTTTTTCTCTCTATTCACACTAAATGAGAGGGATGACAGAAACAGCTTCTTTTCTTAACAATAAGAAATTCTTCTCTCCTCAGATCAACACCTGTTACACGGTGCCGTGTGCGTCTACAGGAGACGACGAGTGCTTGTGGACTGACTGGCTGCTTGATAACAGCTTAAATGGGGAGCAGGCTCGGCAGTACGCCTGCATCCGTCGCTCCGACACAACCTGTAGCTGGTACCGCGGAGGACCTCCACCCGAGAAAGACTTCCTGGACATGTCCGACCCTTGACCTGTAACTCTGACATTCAATTCACTCAGTTCCCGACAAGCATTTCCTGCTATTGCATAAACATTGTTTAAATTTGGCATGCAAAGCTGCATCAGATTTAAAAAAAAAAAATTAGCTGATTTTTCTATCATTTGAGGAAGCTATATCTTCTGTTATCAGAGTTCAGGTGGTTGCTTCAGCAGTGCTAGGACCTTTTATTTTGAAAGTGCAGGTTCTTTCAACATGACTCATTTTCTAGCTCTCACACTTCACTCGCTGTTTCCACAGAATCAGAATAGCAGCAGACCATCCAGAGTGTATCTCGAGTGTATCTCCAGAGGGAACCTTTTCTTCATATCTAATGATGTGATGGTAAATGCATAACCATGAAAAATACTGAGGACCTCAAATTTGTTTTACTAACTAGAACAAAGGTTATATATAGGACGTTTGGGCATTTACTGTCAAACAATAGGAGACAAGTTGTACAATCCTTGATTTTGCTTGGAAAAAGGTTACTTTACAAAAATGTGCACTACATTATTTTTTCATTTTCATTTCACGTCTTTTCTTCTCACATGATGGTGTTTTTATTTTTCTTATGCAAACTATTACAACTATCCTGTTTCAACAAAAAAGTCACTGTATATAAAAAAAAGCACAGACATTCCCCAAACAGTTATGCGTTGACATCATCTGAATGATATCATCACCATTTCTGTAAATCAAAATCTTCACAGTTTGTACTCTAAACTGCAGAGAATGTAAATAATGTACGTCATTAAGAACTAACATTTTAAAGGCTAACAGGATTGTGTCTCAGTGATTGGATGTTAGGATCTTGTAGTTTTCTGTGTGTAGTTTCCTCAGTTGAACTCTTTACTATTTCATCTGCCAAAAAAAACCCTAATCCAGCGCTTTAATAACAACACTGCCACCTGTAGACGCAGAGCCACCTCTCCGTCAAGGAAATGATGTAACAGGACACGGTTCAATTCCGCACCAGGAGGTGGACTATCCTCAACTTTCAAGGAATGAAAAAATTACATTTTAGCCTAAATTTAACCAGAAAAAGAAAAAAAACATATACATCAATGAGCTGAAATGAATAGTTATTGTTGTTTTTAGGCATTATTTTATATAATTACAAGACCCAAATCATAATTGAGCCCTGTGTTGTTACTAGACTACTTCAGTGAAGTCACACAGATTAAAAAGCATTATAACACACTGCCTTCTACATAAAAAAAAAAAAAAAAAAAAAAAAAAAAAAACTATTCAAAGATAAAAATGTGCATGATGTTTTGGAAACATACTACTTTCAAATGTGTTAACTAAGACTGACTGGTGTGATAATAACGCATCTTAACTGTACGGCTGTATGTAAGCATTATCAAACAATCTCATGTTTGTTTTATACTGAAAGAATTGTTTGGGTTTGTATTTATGTCTCTGTTTCTGTCTGAATAGAGTTTTTTATTTCCATGTACCAAAAAAGATTGTACATAAAATGTCTCAATGGAGAAATGTGACCCTTTCTCTTTCTTCTTCTACTTCGGTTACGGAACAAAATAAGATTTGTATTACTTAGGTACTTGGAGAGATGTTGGAGGGGATACAACTACTTATTCTTGGGGAGGTGGGGGGGAGGGAATATTTCTCACATGTGGGGTAAACTTAAGAACATTTCTAAATGACAATAATCTGTACACACTGTAAACATTTATAACACTTGACCTACTGTATATACTCTATTTCTCACATGCCACATTTTTCACCACTGTGAATATAGGAAGTAAATTGCAGGATGAGGATTTGCTTAGACGTTTTATTAAAATATAGCATTTCAAAATATATTTTTTAAGGTTTTATATTTTTGAGCTTTTCATACCCACATTTAGAGATAGGACAGTGGATAGAGTCAGAAATCCGGGGAGAGAGAGAGAATGGGGAATGATGGGAAGGGCAGATTCAAACTTGGGTCACCCCCTTGGAGGACTTTGGCCAATGTACACGGGGTGCGCGCACTTACCACTAGGCTAGACACTTTTTGTCTTATTGAAAACTCTTTTGGTAATTTCAATGCATGCTTCAAATATACAATTCTGACTCTTCTGTTAAGACGTTTCATCCCGAAAGTATTATTTAGTAATCAATGAATTGATCTGAGGGGATCAGGGCTTTTGCAGGAGATCAAGTGCAAGAATTCTTAGAAAGGTATGAAAAAAGCGTATTCTCAGCTCTGTTAAACAAATATAATTAGTAATTCAAGAGAAGTGCAGATGATTTATTCTAGAGATATTGAGAATAGGAAATTAATACAAAATAATGTATTAAGTGTTATTTCTTATTTTCCGAGAGTCATCCTAAAAACAACAGTAATCTGCAGACAACACTCACAACAACCATTTTTAGAGAATGCTTCTCTTCTCTGATACAAATACTTAACGGCTACTTAATACCAAATAATAAATAATACACTTCAGCTGATTGTGAAGCTGCTGTTTTGAATGTGTGAGTTTGCTGAGGGGTAGTGTACAATGGGTAATAAAAAAAAATCTTACCATGTCTTTGTAGTTGGGGTAGAAAGTCTGATCAATGAGTGGAAACTTATCTGAGCCCAGCCTCTTCTGATTAGTGATCAGCTGGGAGAACTAGTGGGAAGGAAGAAGAATAGAAAGTGAGTAAAAGTGCAAAGGAGCGTTAAATGGAATTTAAACAGGGGTTGTTTAATATGTATAATGTGTTTATTTACAGAGATAGAGAACAGGTGCATTATGCACATATAGTAGTAATACAAGTCATAGTGTGTTTAAACTCAACTTGAGCTGGAAACACATTGAACTAAATGAATTAAAAAAACCTCCAGCTTATATTATTTTAAATGTAATGAAAAGCTGCAACCTGTCCACATCCATGTTATACTCAGGATAGTACAAATAAACACGATTTAGTTTGCTGCAGATGTCAATCATTTTGGATGAAATGTCTTACAGCCCACGGTTTGTCGCTGAGGTTGTAGATGGTGTCCAAAGAGTTGACTGAGGGGACTCCTGCGTACTGCAGACCGATGATCAGGTTCCTGAAGTCCTCATTCTGGGCCATGCTGAAGGCGTGCTGGCGAACCAAGACAAAGTCCGGCCTGAAAGACCTGTTGTCAGAGCGGCAGAAAAATTAAAGAAAAATAGTTCAACAACCTTGAAATAGGAGTAAAAACCAGTATTTGCTTAAAGAGTTTATGTTGTTCTACACACAACACTTTTCTTTATGAATAATGAATCTGGATTCAGTCACCTCAGAATGTCAGGAAAAAGGGCAAACCTTAAAAAAGGAATGGCACAAATGAAAGGTTGTATATTTGTCTTTCCACTGAGGAAGCTGATGCAGCAAAAAACGTATTGCTAGCCACACAACACACCTCATTGGACTAATAGAAGAAGTGACATATGAGTGGCATTATGTCTCATCCTACAATAGATCAAAATGTGTGAAGGATTTTCATGAAGCACTCTTTTAAATTGTTAAATCCATGCTGACACACCCGACACACCCGTAAGGATAAAGAAGCATTCAGTGGGTAAAATGTACACAAAGATTGAAATCATAAAACCTCTACAAAAATTACAACCATTAGATTAATTGTCCACATAGGGGAATTTATCTTGGATTCCAGTGCTGCACACATTTAGCTTCCTTTTTAGTAGTATTAAAAAATCAGATTAAAATCAGTAAAATCAAACAACATCAATCAACACCAGGGTAAACTCTATCTATTTTTTTTTGTTAAACCTGCACGTTTGAAACTGTCTCTCGGACCAGACTGCCTCTTCTTCACCTCCTATTTCCACATGGAGTGCTGTTTTAAATTTGACCATCTTCAAAAAATAAATTAAACAACCCCTGCTAAATTTTGCAGAACCTTAGTTATTTCTAATTGGGAGAAGCCAGCCATGCTCTGTTTTATTTTCAGTTTGATTCTAACCTGGGATAATGATGATAAAAACCTTGGTGGGACTCTTAATCTAATGGAGTGGTGAATGTAGCTCAAAGATTGATGACCTCCCATGTTTAATGCATTACTAACAAGACAGTACGCAGATTACTGGGAGCAGCTGGAGTGAACGGGTCAAGCTCATAGTATTGTATAAAAAGCAGTCTAGGGTGGATTTTAGTCTGAGTTGTTCACTACTGCCAGGGCCATTCATAATTTCAATAAGAGTTAGAGAAACACACTACATGCTATATCAGGACACACGGTACAAAAACAAATCTCTGGGGCACAATTCCCAGTAGCTGTACAACTTTTGTTCTGAACAACCTATGTTAGTCAAAGTCACTGCGCTACAGTGAATCTCTCTGATGCTTAAATTACCTCTGGGACCAAAGCTTATAGGGCCTGAGGTGACGCAGAATCATGAATCATATTGGTGGCTTTCTCCTCTGTTTGTGACTCCTTCAGTCTTAAAGAACCAGCAGCTCCTAAAAGTTCAGTGTTTTATCTGCCCATTAACGTCAACAGAATTAGAACATTTCAAATGCACATGGACACAAAAAACAGTGTGTATGATGGTTTGACAGCACTTGATGTGGTAAGCATACATCAGGCTTGATTGGTCATGTGACCTGCAATGCGTAACCTTGGAATTAAGGTATCAAAAACAAAATATTTGTCGTTTCTCATCAAAAACTTTTGGTACGATGCATTTGATGGAGGTAATTAACAGAGAAGAGATGATTGGGACAGTGAGTTATCTTCATTGTCTTTATTTGATGTATTCAACCCATTGAGTGGTTGTAAGACTGTATTGTCCCAGTTTCCTTACTAGAAGAACATAAGCATCAGACCCCTAGTTTATTATGTTCAAGAGATAAAGCCTGCTTGCAGCTACTGCAAATTATTATGCTGGGCAAACAAGGATGTCAGCTGATTTGGACAAAGAAAAACAATTAAGGAGAGTGACAATACGTGGGAGAGAATGGGGCAACATAGTGCAGAAGAGCTTTTTTAATTTCCCAGTAAAAGTCAAAGCAAGCCTTACGATGTGACCACAACCGTGACTGATCAAGTAAACAAAAACAGCTAAATGTCAGATAAAAAAAGGTTCTAAGATTGAGGTTTTAAAAAGTATAATAAGTTGGTAATAAGTTTACGGCAACTTTTTTTGTGTTCTTACTTTAATATGTCTATATAAGGCAAAACACTTCAAACCACAGCTTCAAGCCCACGTGTGAAATTTGTGACACGTGTGTGAAGGGCAAAAAACAATGTTCATTGCAGTTCAGCTCAGGGGAAAGGTTGATGGTGATAGGGCGTGACTCCTGTTATTTTGCCTTTTGTCTCTGAGTGTGTGTTTTGGAGTGCGGGAATGTGAGGAAAAGAAGAGACAGATAGAGAGAGAGAGAGAGAGAGAGAGAGGTGTCGGAGGTGTGAGAATAGAGACAGAGAGAGAAAAACAGAGATGTAGGGAGGAGTGAGAGAATAGAGACACAGAGAGAGAAAACGCTGGCACAGTGTCTGAACACCACCAGCTCTTCATGCTCAGAGAATACTAATCAGACACTCCAGGAAACCAGAAAGGACTGTGTAGGAGAAGACACAGCCATTAATGTGACTATATGGTCTTTATTACTGATAGAAGGCTGCAAAGATCATCATGGCTGTGACTCTTACAGTGTGATGCATTAGAAACCATATCATCTGAACTAGCTTTACTCTGAAAATTGCTTCTTTTTTAAATCTATTTTTGGGCTCTTTGGGCCTCTATTTAAGAGACAGGCGGGAGACTACAGAATGACATTCGGGGGGGAAAGTAGTCGCAATCGAACCCAGCAGCCTGTGTCGATGACTACAGCCTCTGTACATCGGGCACACAAACTAACCACACAAACTAACCACTTTGTGTGATAACAATAGACATTAGAGACAAGATTCAAAGTTTTCATTTGTGGTAGCAGCTTTGTCGGGCTGCATGCTAACACCCAAAACATACCAATGCTATAATTCCAACAAATTTGATTGGTTACCCTAATATTGTTTTATCTTTGAGAGATTGCTAGCATTTGCTAATTCACACTGAACTCAATTTACAACTAAGAAAGGGGACATTTTACAGGTCAAATGATAAAGATAAAGGGACAACTAAAGTCAGCAGGACTCATCCACCATTGTCTATCAAATATTTCAAGGTAACTTGTGTAACAGAAGTAGTTGAACAAAGAGATGGGGATACTTACCCACTTTCCACACAGAGTGACAGGAGAATACATTTTAAAGTCACACAAAGAACTAAACTTGGGTTACATGGTCAAGTCTGGAAATTGATTTAATCAGATCCCTGGTGAATCACAACTCAAAAAGAAGTTTGAAACAACCAATTGAAACCACTCAATTCAAAATACCTGTTTTTTCTTTGACATGTATGAAGCCTGTGTGTTGCTTTGGGCTGATTTAGCTGTTTCTGCACTGTATGAGGAGGATTGATCCAAGTGTCTTCCTCTCATTTACCATTAGGCACACTGACTGCAGGCTCCAGCTCCACTAATCTTTGCTAAACGATATTGTTCCAGTGTAATTTTACCTCATTCCTCAAAGGTCATGGCGTTATATTTCATTGCTTTTTTTCACTCTTATTTCTTACCCCATGGAAAAATCAGTAAAATTGCTGCAGCGTAAAAAGTGAGATTGGATAACAATAGACATTAGACAGGCTTAAGACCCTGCTGTGACATAATAATAATAATAATAAAATTGGCAACTTGAATTCTCAGGGTGTTAGGCAAATTCAGTGCTTTGACTTGAAACCGATGGAGACGGTGCAATTACGGAGATAAATGTAGATCATTAAGCCGGTCTGAGAAGCCTCCAATGAAGTCAAACAGGGGGACAACGGGACAGAGTGACAATTATGATGGTCATTTATCTCACAAACTGTCCATGTTTAATTAAAGCTGATGCCATTATACCAAAAGAAATGTCTATAAGGAATCAAAGATTCCGACTCTTTCTTAGGCAATACTTAATGTTGACTTTGTTTGTGTGTGGGCATGTGCACACCACCCCTCATAAAGTGTAATTACAGGGGAGAGTCGCTGATTGTGAGACTCAGGCTGACTTCTTCATTTCCTGTTCGTTTTGTTGGTTGTTAGCGATGGGAGTTACAGTCACAGCTGTGTGTGTCAGTGTGGTCTGTGGTGTGTGAGTGGGTCCGTGCGATGTCTGGTTTACAGTAAGTTCACATGTTTGTACACACATCTACTGCGCCAAGTCAGTGAGGGAAACATTGTGGTGAAACGCCTCTGCCTTTACAGCACTGATCACGTTTTACAAGTAACCACTTGCATTCCTTGTTTTAAAGAGCAGCCTGAGTGTCTCATTTCACTGACAGTCTTTGTGATGCTTGAATATGGTACAGAAGCATTATGGGTGGGATTGACAAATGAGTAAAGTCTGATTTTTATTAAAATCTTTGGTTAGGATCAAATGTCCAAAGCTGGTACTTTTTTTCGCAGGGTCATCTCTTGGGTGTGCTTTGAGCTAAGAGTCATATGAAAGTTTGAGGATTTGTATATGGTAACTTATATTCCAAGGAATTTAGCCTTAAAGACACATTTTTAATATCAAACCTACATTGTAATACTCTTTGAGGGCTGTACCTAATCCGTACATGTTTCTAACCCCAAGATCTGTTTTGCATTTCCACTGCAGACAGTACTAGCTGGATTTGTTTCAGAATTATAGCTGTGTCAACCGCGTAGCATGACAAAGTTTTCCTAGTAAAACAATGTCTGGACCCATTAATGTATTAAAAAAAAAAAAAAAGTTCTTATAAACCATGCTTGTATCTTTCTGATAATCTGTGGAAAAAGAGCGGGTTCATGATGGTTTGAGCCAGAGTGATGATTCTGTTGACTGAGATGTTTCAAGCTCAAACCTTAAGTTACAGGTTGGTGTGCTCGGTACCTCAAGGGGTAATGAGAAATACAAAAATGTACGGGGAACTGACCTGACCACTTTGGTCCCGCTCCTAATGACCTGCATGTCCACGTTACAGGTGCCATTTGAATGGGAGACCAGGTTGACCTCTGAGAACTCAGCCTGAAAGTGAAAACAAGAAAGTTTAAAAAGATAAACACATTAAACCTTCATGAAAAAATACATTGAGGATTGTGCTGTACAATCATACTGTCAGTTTTGTAAATGTGTCAGTGCCCTAAAGAAATAACTTCTCTACCATATGCAAAAAGAAGAATATAAACTGCTTTAATTGCGCAAGAAAATACAAAACTATTCATTTATTTACAAGTTTGATTTAATAATTGTAGAGTAATCAAAAATACATTGTAAGTGAATAATTCATTTCTAATTAATAAATGGAATATGCGATAAGCAGTGTAAAGAGATGACTAAAACAATGCTGTGACTCATAGCTGCTGACTCCTTTCTCCTCTGGTGCCTATTTTTTATTATTTCTGTGGTGAAGCTTGAGGTTGTAATTTAACTGTTAACTTCTCTCCGGTGCAAAAGTGTTCCGTGTGAAACCCCAGAGAAAATAAAGTCATTGGAAAAGCAGTGAGTACAGTAGTAATGCAAACACAGCCTACTGGTTAGGTGGTTCAACCAATATGAAACCTGTCACACACTCTTACTTTATCATTTCACTATGTACAGTACGACAATGCAACAATTCTGGGTTAATGTGGTAATTAAGTGTGGTTTATCACATTTATATGTGGTAAACATGCAACACAAAGGTAGTGTCAAGTACTATATATGTTAAGAAACTACTACTACTGCTAATGCTAGCATAACTCTGGTGCTTTGAGCTAACTGCTAGCATTGGCAAACAAATGTAATGAATGCAGGTAAGGTTTACCTGCATTCATTACATTTGTTTTGCCTGTAAGCCTTGGCCAATTTGTAATAAATACAAGCCCAGTTGAGAGTCATGGCAATTTCAGTAGTTATAGTTGAAAATATACGAAAGCCTAATCTAATGTTTATGTTAAAGTATATTTTCATGATTTATGAAGACCGCTTGTACATTAAGTTGTCATATCCTACTTGACAGTCAAATTATTATTATTTAGAATCAAATAAAATGTACTTACAATAAGTTATTTTACACAAGGGACAGGTGATTACCAAGGCACTGGAAGAATTAGTTTGAATATGTTTTTAAATTGTACTCATACAGGAATCAAATTGTCCCGTTACGTGGTTAAATTTAAAACAACCGAAGTGACAAAGAAATTCCTAATAATGTTTGGGATTTCATGCCTAAGGTGGGAAAACGTATTTTCTCAGAGGTTCAAATAGTCCTTCACCAGATGCAATGTTCAGAAACACAATTTTTGTGGCATATTTTGTCAGTAACCAGAGAACCCAATGTGCACCGAATTCAGAGAATCACCTATATGCTGGTAATAAGCAGTAGGTTTAAAATAATTATACAATTCACTTAGCAGATACTTTTATCCAAAGTGACGTACATTAGAGAGAAAAAATGCATTTGAGCAAATATTTACCAGGGTTTATCACCTTAGTTTAGCCTGTTAGCTTGCTAGCATTGGCTACATAGAACAAGTGTAGGTGAGAATTATGGTAATTTCACTGTTTCTGCTGGTAATTAAAGGTCAGCCCTACATATGAGCAAATATTGGCCAAGTTTAGAAGCAAAGTTGAAGCATATTTTTGAATGAACTCTATAATCCATGAACCATTTATATTTGAAGCAAATGTAGCCTAATGAGTATTCAAGTCATGGTTGTCAAAATGTTTCCCTTGAAATCAAAATGGTGGCATCAGGGTTTTAATAAAGTTAGCAGGATTCATTCTCTTGGATTGCATTTCTACACAAACTTTAGTCCCAGTTGTCTAGCTAAAACATTTTACTTAATACCTAAAGACTTCTAAAAGTGGTGAGCTTAACTAAAGTGTGATGCAATAACCATGTCAAAAATGTAATGTAATGGTGATCCATCCAATATTCAAAAGGTTCAATAATCTAAAAAGAAAAATAATCTAGGAATTCATAAACTTTCTGTATAAGCAAAAGAGCAGCAGGGCATCTCTTACAGAGTCTTATGTTGTGTAAAATTAGCCTGAGAATCAGCATGAGCTTTTGAATTTCATTATAAGTGTCAGTTCACTTTAATCTCTTTCTAAGCCCTCTTAACCTCTTAAAAATGACTCAAGGGTATTGTAGTTCTTAAAAAATCAATATACCTGCTCCACTTTGATGTCGTAGTCCCCAAGGACTTTCTTCCCCCGAAACACTTTGGCCCTGAAAGAGAGAAAAAACGAATATAAAGATGCCATTTGAACAATCTCATTTGTCTCTGCTGCCCTCTACTGGACATCACACTCACTGTGGAATAAATGAAAGAAAGAAAATGGATGCCTCCTCATGCACTATGTGTAAAAAAAAAAAAAAAGACTCTGTGTTCAACTTTCTAATCTGCTGCAGAGTTATTACCATAATGAGCCTTTTGAATAGCTTCAACACATACAGCAGATCAGTGAGGCCGGACCCGAAGTGTAATTAGTTTCTTTTCAATGCTTGGTGACATCAAATCAGGGTAAAGAAAGAGAAAGAAACAAATCTGCTGCAATATTAAATGCTGCCCCAGTGATGAATGTATCCAATAACTGGGTGGTTTCGATGTTGACTTCTTAATATCTTTGCTGCCACTTGCTCAACAGTGATGTAGAGACAGATTACAAGTCATACACACACACACACACACACACACACACACACACACACACACACACACACACACACACACACACACACACACACACACACACACACACACACACACACACACACACACACACACACACACACACACACACACACACACACGCAGATAGCTCGGGTCATCTCATTTTACATAACATCGTTAATGGAGCGCAGATGCTTTTTACCCTCTGTCTGTCATCTATGCATACACTAAAGATTAGTCAAGCAATAACCAAGAGCATGAATAAACCAAAACACCTTTACAGTATTTTAAGAAGTATGTTTAACCTCCTTATTCACTATTTTCCAGGACTTCTTTCTACTCAACAGGTTTTGAATAATCTATTAGAACCATTTATCCCCACCCAAACACTATGCCAGTTTACATGCCAAAATATGACGCTAAATCAAATCTCATCTGCACTCGTGGCTCCTCTCTGTGCCAATTAGATTAAAAATGTATGTCAGAGTCCCTCCGTATAGCCTCATAGGACCTGTGATAGTGCAGCACAGAGGTATCCTGCTTGTTAGAGTGGTTCATTATGACCAGACCATCTGTGGGAGAAACACTGAGGGGAGAATGCAATAACTTCTAACAATCAATAACCGCGGCAGTAGAGTTAGTGGCCTTAGAATTACAGCCATATTTCTTTTATCAGTGTTGCTAGATAGTGCCGTTCTAATACTGTGTGACTGTGTGTGATTTGTAAAGCGCTGCAGAGGAAATGAAAACACCATTTCGATGCTACGATGACATCCAAACATCCACCAATGACATTTATGTTTATTTCATTTTTTTTTTAAACACCACGCACAGAAGAAATATAATTTCCTGACGTTTTTTAAATTAAGAAGTTGCATGAAGGTTACTCAGAGAATTCACATTTTAAATTTGAGTACAGTAGCTCTAATCCCATTACCACTGAAGGGGTCTAAATAAGCTCCACATGCAGTGTCTTTCGTGCACAATTCAGAGCAATAGACGAAGACATGGGGATGTCAGGCCAACACAGTAATGGACAATTATGTTGTTCAACAGAGGGGCTGCTGATGTAGCCTCCTTATTTAATTCCTCCAAACAGCATAATGTAGCTGCCAGATAGCAAAACACAACATGTGCAAAGATATGAAGCCTTCTAACCGAGCTGCAAGTGAGTTTCTGAGAGGTGTTTTGTAACAAGATTTACATGCTTTTCACAAAGAGGAAAGTAAACCTCGATATTAAACCTTCTGTGATGGAAAAAGGAGCATTTTTAGCATTTTAAGCTTTCAACACTGCTGCTCTGTGTTCTTTTTTAGAGTCAGAAATCGGGGGGAGAGATATTGGGGAATAACATGAAGGAAAGGAGCCACAGGTCAGATTTGAACCCTGGCTGTCCGCTTGGAGGACCAGGGCCTCCGTACATGGGGCGCTTTCACTTACCACTAGGTGCCCAGCGCCCCCTGCTGCTCAGTGTTTGATTATGAAAGACACCAACAACGTTTTTTTTTTTTGTGCGTCTGATTAATTTCAGAATCCAGAGGAGCATCATTTCATCTTAAATACAAGGAGCCATGTACACCACTTGGCTCTAAATCAAAAGATAGAACTATGGCAACACTTTCCACATTCATGGTATCTAAGTCTAAGTCCAGTCAGTGCTAGTTATCATTGCTCAAAATTTCAGTAATCAATCTTGTGTACTTTTTGAATGCATTTGCTCTTAAATCTTGTTAAACATAATGAATTGTGCTCTCCTTGCACATTTAGTACAACATTTTAATTATATATCCAACTTAATTGAATTGTGTTTTGCTCAAACAATTTAATTTGTTATTGTTTGTAGTGTCAAAATTCATAAGCTACTATAAACAACCCAGCCCCCCCATAGCTCCCCAAATAACAAATCTCTGCCCCCGCTGCTTTGTTCTCCCACACATAACAGTATATCAGGTTTCCTAGCTTGTAATGAGCTTTACAGCATCACTGAGCAGCTAACAAAGCTATAGATTTTAGTCCTGTTAGACTAAACAATACACACATTATTGTTGCAAGTAATACATCATCTCTGACAGGTCGCTTCTAAAGTTTGCTCGATTCAATTTCAAGCACCCACTGGTGTCTAACAGTAAGACTCAAAAACGTCAAGGACTGCAATGTTTCCATCACTCAAGATATGTTTGGCACTTTAAAGATGAGCCCTTTAATGTGCACTTTAATGAAATTGAAGCAAACAAAAAAGGAAATCAAACAAACACAGGAGCTAGAGAGAGTTAATAGATACATAGAAATGGCACCCACATACTATGCTGCCTGTGATATATGTGTTAAAATATTCAAAGTATGTTACTTAAAGGTCACAGATTGTGCAAAATATACTTAACCATGTATTTCTATCATTCATGCAGTATGTGTCTGTCTACAAACCCCCTAATTATGAGCAAAGTCCATCCTCTCCCTCTTTTGCCTGCTCCACTTTTCAGAGAAAGTGTGCTCCGACAGGTTGTAAGGTGATTTTCCCTTTGTGACATCACAGAAGGCAGTAGTCCCTCCCCCAGGTGGGTGACACTCCCACAGCCAGGTGTTAATTCCCTCTGAGTCTGCCTTTTTTTACTGTAAACAATTGGGCATGGTTGCCAGAAACCCCGAGTCGTCCAAGCCATTCTAGGAAGAGGCGTGGTCAAAACGCAGCTCACATGGATTTAAAGCTATATACACAGAAAGAGCCTGTTCTGAGCAGGGCTGAAATGAGGGGTTTATAGGCATGCTAAAATACAGGAGCGTAGTGGATTTTTGGCAAGAAACTTCACAGAGATTTTCTGAGGAGCTCTGAGATGTATTTAAGCTGGTTGAAATGGAGGATAATATGTGACCTTTAATGTGTTGGAAAAGAAGGAGTACATGAAAGTACACTGTGCTGCTGCAGAGTGCAACAACATGAAGGACTACTCTCAGTGGTATTACCTTCAAATGAAATGTCTGGTTTTCTAATCACAGATGTAAAGAGACATTTATTTTCAAAGACTTTCTAGATGTAAGTATGAAATCAGTTCAAGTTTAAATGGATCTTAAGCTGAAGCCAATTAATTTTTACCCATCACCAGAGTGTGTGAGGAATACTTAACAAAGAGAAGTTGCAGGCAATGAAATATAAATCCCAAATTACCCATTAATAGCTGTACAAATTGGAATTCATTTAAGTTTCTATAGTAACTGGTGCAGATGTATTGATTTACTCAGCTTTATGTGGGTGATATTAAGATTTAGACTGCCTCTGGCTATTATCCAAAAGCAGCTGAAACAACTGTGAGATGTGGCAGGCTGGTCTGAGAGTGTCTTTTATTCATAATGCTCTCTGCTGAAGCAGATGCAGCTGGAATAATGGAAGGTTTATAGATAAAGGCATAATACATGCAACATTTAAAGTACATAAAATCATACAAAATAGGTGTCATGCTAAAAGATAATAAAGTAGCCATTAATATAATATGTTATTCTAACTGACTGCATCATGTCAAGACATTGTCAGGATTAAGAAGGATAAATTAGACGGACAAGCGACTGATGCAGGATTGTGGAGTTAACAAGGATGCCACTGAAAACAACCTTGTCCAATAATGGCTCTGTGCTTGGCTAAATTCACCAGCTGAGCTCTGTTTCTGTTCAGGGTCATTTGATGCGATCCAGCTTTCATTATTGATCAGTGGAGTCAGAAAGTCTGAGACCTGCACACACTCCAAAAGAATTAAACATTTTGGAATGAATGCAAGGTAGAGTAAAAGAAGAGGAAAGGATGATACAGTGATATGAAAAAAAGAGAAACTACAAAGAATGAATGAGTGGGGTAAGTGTTGCAAATTATGGAGAAACTTAATACAAAACATGTGCAATAGCTGTAGTGTGGGCAAACAATGTGTCAAACAGTCACAATATCAACATGACTAATTTCTCTGATCTCAGAGACTCAGCAAAAAATAAACTCTTCCAAAATACAAATTTATGTTTGGTTGTAAAACAGAGATCAAATGGACAGAATAAGTCTTGAGAAGTGTGCTCCTCAGCTGTGATTTCAAATACTAGGGTCCTTTGGCATATACAGTAATGGACAGGCACAATAGTCAGGGTATAATGACTCTTTCTGATGCACATTAAAGCAAAATACAAACAACATTATGAGCTTCCTGGTCACGCTCCTCCACACTTTGAGGCTATTTTCATCTGGTTTCTCCCTTTTCTCTTTCATATCACAACTTTCATACCCACTCCCTCTTCAGGCATAACATAATCATTTTCCATCCATCTGTTTTTCCTCTCCCCTCTGTGGTTATCTTGATCGATTTGATGCAAAGACACATTAATGGAATGTCTGCATACAAATGAACCGTGCGGATGAGCGACTGCTCTTTAATGGGTTTACTGGGACGGGAGTGATATTGCGAGGCAGATTGTGTTACCTTGTTGTTTTAGAATGGAAAGAAAGATAGGGTGTAAGGTTTAGAAAGTCAAGGAAGTTACCATATTCACAAGGTGGCCTTTTTCTTCTGTTGTCATGCAGGGTAAGAACCTCAAATGTTGTTATATAGTGTTGGAGGTCCTGCTGTGTTCAAAGGTGTAGGTTGTAAAAATGTTGAATCTAACAAACTGTAATCGATTTATCGCCTCAATGCTTTTATGCAACTGTAAATCCTTTGCATAGTGAACATTTAGACTGAAGTATTTAGGCAATGAAAAACAGCACATTAGATTAAGAGGTCTTATTGACCTCACCCACTAGTTTTACTGAAGGAGACTTTTGAAGCCTGTCGATGGCAGTCACCATATTGGTAACGTCTCAACCTAACACCAGGCAAACAGCTGGAGAGGAGGCAGGTCTGGCCCATCAGGCAGGTCAGCCACGCCCCCTTATTATGAATAACTCTTATCCTTCAGAAAATCTAGATGAAGTAATTAGAAGTTATTAGAAAAAATTCACCCCCCATACAGGGTGTACCAAATTTGTCTTCTGAAGCAAAAACACGTTTAGCATATTTATTTCCGCTGTAAAAACAAGCTTTCTTGAATGGGATGTGTACGTGTATTAAGGGGCCTCTTTCGCCAGCCTCAAGTGGACACTCGGGGAACTGCTGGTTTTCACACTTCCGCATTGGCTTCATTTATCAACACCGGAGGTTGCCAGTAGATCAGTAAGTGTTGAATGAATAAAAGCCATTCATTTTTGCAAATTAAAACATTAGCTAGAAGTTGACTAAATGCGAACATTGCTGTTTGATGGTGTTAAATGACGTGATAAAAAAGGTATACATTTGTATCTAATTATAGCTAAGTGGTTGAATGCTAATTCAATTTCATCTGGTCGTAGCTAATGAGTCAACAAATGTTGTGTTTGAAAAATGAAAAATATGGCCCAATGTAATTGTAAGTTTGCTATGTTTATTACAAGCTATAGAATATAGAGGACAACATTATCACAGCATTTGAGCTTCCAACAGCCACCTTTGAAATGAATATAAAGCAGTCTTTTCAAAATGACCAAAAAGTCTGTTTAGTAACCTGGAGAACTGTTCAGTAGATAGATAGATAGATAAATAGGAACTTTATTAATCCTTTGGGAAGGTTCCCTCAGGAAATTCAGATTCCAGCAGCAGGTAACACCAAAGGATAGAACAGCACACAGATACAGAGAATAAAATAAAAACACAAGTTATATACTAATAATATAATGTACACAGTAGTCCTTTGTGTTTATAAATAGATAATTAACAATAAATAATGAAAAATGCAAGCTGTTAGGATTGTGTTGTGGTCAGTTCAGGCCTACCCCCCCGTCCTCCCGCCCCCCCCTCCTCCCTCCAAGTGAAGAGTTATACAGTTTTAGTGTAAGGCTCGTTCTGATGTTGAGCTTAGAAATTCACATTTCACACAGAACTCTTTTATCAATCCCTCCTTTCCTGGCACAGCAGTATCGCTCTCGCATCACAAGATCACACACTCTGGCCTTTTATCAACTTGCTCCAAAAGTGGAGTGAAAATGTGTGTAAAACAAGCCTCCGACTGCTGAGGTGAAAGGGCAGAGAAGTGTTCGAGCGCTCCTGTCAGCTCCACTACACTGGGAGAGAGACCTGCAGTGTAATTATTCGGCGAGTGGGCATGTTTTCCCTACAGGTGCAGACAGACGGTGTAGACACATGGTAATGAGAGTACAGTGGAAGGAATAACACAGGAGCAGGAGAGCTGGAGGCTTTATTTCAGTATGGAAACATTCTGACGGCATGGTACCTTTCTACATTTTATCTGTGAAGGGTTTTTTTTATGTCTACTGTACCATAGTGAACTGGTAAATGGATTTGAGCTTACTGTATATAACGCTTTTCTAGTCAAGTAACTAATCCCATTCATACACATTCACATGCCGCTGCTGAAGCAACTTGGGGTTAAGTGTCTCGCACAAGGACACATCGGACATGTGGCTGCAGGAGCTGGGGATTGAACCCTCGACCTTCTGTTTGAGAGAAGACCAATTCTACCAACTGAGCCACAGCCTCCCAGTGGTGGAAGATATGCATAAATCTTTTTCATAATGCATACGTTGCCATGCTGAATTGTTTAAAAAAAACTTGGCAACAAGCATTTGCATCAAAGTATACGAAAAGTTCAGTTATTTTTTATACAGAACGGCCCATTTAAAAGAAATGTATACTATTAGAACTGAATGATTGATTATAACTCACTAAACTGACTTGAGTTGATATGATAATACCTTAAACACTGCTGGGTAGATTTATCACGTTTGACCTTTTCCATAATATTTCAGAATATTGATCTAAACCAGTTAAGTCAATACAAACTCAATCTATCAGATAAATTATAAGTATAAAGCTCCATAAAATGTAAGTACTCAAGTAAAGAACAATTACCATGAATTTGTGAATAAGTGCAGAAACTGATGGAGCACATTTTTTATTTGCTGGTAGAAAAAACAGAACTGTAGGAAGTTGTTTTACCACAGGAAACAGATTGATTACGTTTACCCTGAAAACCTTTGTTGGGTTATGGCCAGAATGATTACACACTTCATTATTTAGACTAGTTATTACTGCAGGGAGTGAAAAACAACAACAACAACAACAGTGTTCAACACTGATGCTGTACTACACAGTTATGAATGTGTGACGTAAGAGCAAAGCACAGGATCAGAGGCTCTGCAGTCAAGGTAGCAATAGAAGCAGGAGGGCCGAGAAAACATGATTAACAAAATCAGTTCTGACACTAATAAAAAATATAGTGTTAACTTTGAACAAATAAATGTACAGTATGCTGTAAATAAGAAAGAAATGAAAATAGTATATTAGTGCTATATAAAAATAGTGTTACAAGAAAATTAGTTACTGATCAAACAGTCTGCTAATTATCCAATAATCTAATTATCTTTCCTTTAACAAAGTCTGCTTCACCCGACTTTATCGATCCAGTGTACTGCTCAGGTGATGTTTGTGTCATTATCTCACAATGTGTGTTTCTGAGATGTTCTGACAATGCGTCCGGACAAGCAGAACTGGTCTGGTTGGCTGAAAAATCATGTACCCAGACAAAATGCTCAAACAAATAGGAAGACAAACAGACAAACAAAGAGTTTTTCGATCAGTGTTCGGTGTGACTTTTGTCTCTATGAGTGTAGTTGTGTACTGTTGTGCACATTATGCAAAAGCTTTATGTCAGAGGTGTTGGCTCAAGTTTTCTGCCCTGATATGAAAATGGGCATGAATTATTTGGCTGCAGCCAAGCGGCAACCTCAGGTGTTGAAAAATGAAGCCCATACTGAAGTGCAATAAAACTGCTGTTCCTTTGGAGCACCGATAGCCAATGCATAGAGGCTATACTCCTTGTTGCAGCTGCTGTGGGTTCAAATCCCTTTTTCTGCATGCTATCCCCCACTCTCTCATCCTAACATGTCCTGTCTTTCTTCAGCAGTTCTGTCTAATAAAGGCCAAAAGGGTAAACAAATAAAACATGCAGTTGGAGAGCAGTTTCACTTAATATTTTTAATACTTTTTGCAACTCAACAACCTGTTTTTTTAACAACATATTTCTGAATTAAAGAATTGATAAATAATAAGCCATTAAAAATGACAACTCCTATTGGGAAGTGGTAATAAACTATATATTCACTCATAAAAATAAACCCTATAGCAGGTTTATATAGTTTTCATGAAGAGGTGCAGTATTCTTTGTTTATCTAAAGTGTGGTAAATAAAATATAACAGCTGCTAGTAAATATATCTTTCTGCACACTTGAACATTATTATGCAAGGACATTCATTTCCTGGTTGTCCAATTCTCCGCAGTTTTCTTACATCATTTAAGAAATGAGTGTCAGAGACAGAGGTGTGTTTGTGTGGCAGAACAGGAATCACTGTCTGCGCTGTGTTTGTGTGTTTATATTACATTAGTGTGACAAATGACGACCTACGGGTCCCACTGTTTCTCTCATGTAGACAAACATGAAAGCTTCGAAGTGTGTTTAGGTGTGTGTGGGTTTTTGTGTGCGTCAGAGCACCCACTGACTGAACATCTGTTTACAGAGAAAAGGCATTTCGGAGGAACATCTTGAAGCTAACAGCACAGCTGATTGTTTTCCTGAGCTTTCACTGAATCTGGCCTGCAGATATCTAGAGATGTGTTTCTGCGCTGTGTTGGTGCGTGTGTTTCTGTGTGTGTGTGAGTGTTTCTGTGTGTGTGTGTGTGTGTTTCTGTGTGTGACTGTGGTAAGCAGAGATGGGTATTTTTTTTTTTGTTGGTGTGAGTGTTGAGGAAAGTGTAGCTGTTGGGCTTCTTGTCCTTGGGAAGCTGAAGGAGTGACAATAATCTTTTTTATCTTGTCCCTGTGATTTGACAGCTTTTGTTTTACTTCATGCTGCAGCTGTCTCTGCTTTTCTCTTGTGCCTCCTCTTATTCCTTACCACCTTCTTTACCTCACAGTTCCTCCAAAACATCTCCTCTTTCTCTAACATTCACCTTCACATCCTAATACACTTAACAGAAGGATATTTGTGTTTGTATTATCAGATTATGCGTCTCTATGCCGAAACTTATCGTCCATCTGTAGATCTTATGACTTTCCTTTAGTTTTTTATTGTTAGAGCTTAAATTACACAATACTATTGAGAAAGTTATAACACATATATACACATATGTGCTACTACTTTGTTGAAATGATCTTAACATCTGAATAATTATGGTTCCTTAAAGGACAAATATGTAACTGTTTAAAATTGCTACTGCAGTCCACATTAAAAACATGAGAGAGCACTGCCTCCCCCCGCCCCTTCCTTAATAGAGTCAATGTTCATGCAGGTTGCTATGTGGTGGACACAGTAGCTTCAGTGTTTAGCCGTCTCTGGATTGGTCTTGAAAACGTTCTGTGTTCTAACCTCTTTTCATTTTTCAAAAACATCTACAATTATTCTAGATTTACCACGTTTCTGGCCGTAGAGCTCATTAGAAAAATGTTTAATAGCTAATGGCTTTTTAGCTTGGGCAGAATCAGTTATATGTCAACCAGTTTGCTTGCCCGTTTCCATCGCTGCAACACCTGTTGGTTTGCCATTTGCCTGGCAAACCAAGGGGCAAAAGCACCATGTGGGGATGCCGCCTACTTCTCTGGTCCAAAAAAAAAACCAGACCAATCCGTACCGGAATCGAAACTTAGAAGGAGGACATACAGGCTAATGCAATTTGTCAGAAAAGCCAGCACTTCAATATAGCATGTTTCCTTATGTCTGATGATATAGTAAGGTCATTTTATGATTTTACTAAGTAGATATGTTACATATTGGACTTTTAACTTGTGTTTTGTTTTGTTTTGTTTTGTTTTTGAGCAGCAATGAGAAGTAATAGTTCCACATAAAACATGATGTAGCACGAAGGAGTATTAGTGCCACGTTACAGGGAATTTAAATCAAAGTAATAATTTTACAAGATTAATTTAGTAAATTTACGTGAGTAAAGTCATAAATTCACAAGATTAATGTCGTAAAAATGTGGTTATATCAAAAGAGCAGCAGCCGCCTGTTCCAAAACGAGGAATGTTGAGCATCTTGTGAAGTTATACTTTAGCAAAGGTTTCACAAATAAGGAAATACCACTTTGTGTAGTCTGTAACACAGACTGAGTATTAACTCTATGTGGAATGATCTGCTTTAAAAGAACAGTTTGACAAGGTCTCAAAATATCTGATTACTTGTGTTGGGGCTTTACTTATGCAGATATGAAACTACATATTCTTTTGACACATTGGCATCACATTGTCATGAGTAGCCTATCAGGACCCTGAAAAGATACTGCAAGAGGGGACGGCTTTAAGGGTTCTCCTTTCATCATTTTCACGCATGCGGATGGCTGCTCTTCTGTTACAACCTTTCAGAAAAATAATTTTAACCATAGCCTAATTTAAATCTAATTACAAATTTAATAACGACTTTCAACTAGAAATGTTAGTTTTTTTTCTTCTTTAACATGGCCCTGATACTCCGTCATAATATAGAGACAACAAGGGCAACACTCCAGCAAAGAAAAAGTGATAATGGCTCTCCAGGCTTCCCTTAACGTGAACAAAATGTGATAAAGGGCCCTGCAGGTTGCTCTTTGTTGAGAAAATGAGAGTCTGCCCTTTTGTTGTTAATAACTTTCTACACGTTGGTGCCAGACCACATGCAGCTAGAGCCCAGTTTTATTTCACCTGCCAGTGCTACTTTAATACAACCACACTTTTAAAATCAAGAGGGAAGTATTGCCTGTTTTGATTTACTTTATTTTACAGATTTATTTTCCAGTTTCTTTCAAATTTAAAGTGTTATAAATGATTTGTGTACAGAATAGGATGCATTATAAGGAAAGTGTAATACATTACATATAGACAGTGTAATATGTAAGATCTGTGCAATATAAGGCTACTATATTTGTCTGCCTCATTGTGTGTGCATACACTGTGTTAGTGTAAATGTGCATGATTCCTTCCTCTATTCTCTTTTTTGTTACTTTTTTAAAAAAGGTTTAGAAAAAAAAGAAAGAAAAAGTGTGTATTGTCTCATTTTATTATCGGTTGAATTATTCACACAATTAGCTTGAAACTATCAACATTAAAACTCAAAGCATAATGAATACTTTGACATTATGTCTCCTTTGACAGCTTTATTTTTAATTGCAGGACTATTAAAATTCTGGATTATACTTTTATACTTTAATGTGGCGATATATTGACTTTGTTAAAGTAAAAGATCTAAAATACCTTTAGCACAAGAGAGAGTAGATTTCTAACCAGAGTTTTCAATCCATACTTCTGAATGCAGCTGTTCCTTCTCTGCATCAAGACCCAAGGATTGAATCCGGTCATGTTTTTTTCTCAAACTTGAAAAAGCTGACAGCTTTGGGTTGAAACATTCTGTAGTCACCTTCACGAGAGACTGCTTCTGAAGAAACTACAGTACCGGTGTAACAAGAAAACAAACTAATGGTTTGATTGAAAGTCTGTTCACAACATTTGTCAGTCATGAAGGTGGGGGGGGGGGGGAATTGATTGGCAATGTCAACTTAATACAGCTCTGAGCCATTCATATTTATCAATATGTAAATGAACGAGAGGATTCAGAGACTGAGTACTGCTCTGACAGGAGGAATGTTAATAAGGAAATATCAATGAATACTTTTACGAGAAGAGTTCCAACACTTATTGGACGATGGATTTTTCACTTGATTTAAGGTGTTGCACAAGAAAAAGACTACCAACACAGTCATAAACCTTTCACTGTGTTTTCAGTTCATTAATCAGCATCGTTGACAAAACCAACAAATTACCACAAACTACTGTATGTAGCATGATTGTTCATTTCAAAATAAAGTTCTCCAGGCAGAAGAAAACATCATTACAGTGGTTATGCTGTTGGCTGTATCAGAGAAGCATCTGTAACTGTAGTCAAAGACACTGATTTATATACAACTGGATGTTGTTAATCATTTTAGAAAGGCACACACAGCAGATCAAACCTGCTACTAAGGATTATTCTTATGACCCACTAATTCATTAATCACTAGATTTTAATCATGATTACTGTCTGTTATAATGTGTCAGCAAAAACAATCAGAATGATAAGAGCCAATTATAGATTTTTTTTTTAAATCATTGTTTCATTGGACTTACAATCAATAAAAAACAGAAAAAGTACTCAAATTTTAAACATAAAATGGTGGAAAATGGAGGAAATAATGCCCAAACAAAATGTATGTGGCGCTTCGAGTTTGCATTATCCAAAAAGTATGCTCACAGGTTGACAATGCCAATGTTAAATAAAGATAAAACTAATAGAAATGTCAATAGTCCAGCATATGTTTTGTCAAAATCAAAATATTGAAACTTCATCTTCATAGATGCACTAGGTTTGCACCAAATCTTATGGCAATCCATCCATTACTCGATGAGAAATTTAACCCAAAACATCCACCTCATGCTGCTGCTGGAGGTGAAGCAAGGATCATCAAAGTCTATAAAATGAACCACTGATGAATCATGAATGACAAAACATCTTTTATAGTAACCTGATATTTCAGGCCGGACTGTATTAGTCATTTCCAGAGCAGAGAAACTTTGAAAGAGTGTCCTCTAGTTTGTAACAGTGAAAGTCCAGAATGCTTATGAAAGGATACAGAGAGGGTACCCTCCCTGCACAAACGGACCCTATAGTAAGGTAACGTGCAGTGATTTATCCATGGACAAATTAACCAACAGCGGAGTCTCTTCTCCAACTGCATTCTAATCATGAAACCCACAACATAAAAAAACAACTAAACAACACAAAACCAAATCCATCTTTTTGTTATTGATGCCACATTGCTTTACCAACTGCTGCAGGGCTTACAGTATGTCACTTAACCTTTACGACAGACAATGTAAATGCATATGGGCCTAAAGGTCTGTGGTCCTTCAAGGAGTTTCTCTCCAGTGGGCATTAGAATTGTCTGGAAAAAGAAACATATTGTCTTGTTTTTAACATTATCATTCACATCCAGCAGGATCATCTACAGAGAAAACCTGACTACAAATGGTTCAAAGATGACAGGATAAACTCAAATTCAACTCAAAGTCTGCCTTTTATCTGTTTCTTTACAGAAAAATAAAATAAACCCTGCCAGGAAACATGCCCTCCAGTCATTGTGGGCTTTTAGAGATCAAGAGTCGGTTTCTCGTTTTTGTTTTTTTTAAAGATAGGGTTTACTCTCCCACTGAATGCTTTATTTCACAACTGAGGCACACGGGTACACACAGAGTGGAGGAGGCTGTGTTTTTTTTAATTGAAAGATTTTCCCCAAGCAATCCTTATAGATAGTCCGGTCCTTAAATCAGGATTTAACAAGCTCTCGACCTGACAGAACTACATTCAACACCTTTAATGGTTGGATAATGTGATCCCACTGCAGAAGATTACAAATTATAAGAGCACAAAATCCCTGGGCAACAATTGTTGCCTCTGATCTTTGCGATCAGATGAGCTGTTTTGTAATGGCAGACACAGACTGATTCATCTCTCAGCGTGGTGAACCTCTTCCTGGTTTTAATGGTGGGTTGAGAACATTTGTCTGCTGCAGATAAATCAATGCAGACAGCCCTGCTGTGGCTCTGCACCAATAAGACTTCAGGTGCATTATGTTCAGGCATCTGTCTAGCTGTTGTCTGGACCTACAAAAGTCGACTATTTAAAGGCACATATAATTACAAACACAGTCTAGTCTCAAGAAGAAAAATTCAAGGTTGAGTGGGGTTTTGAAGCAGTTAGAAGCAAATTGGTGTCAGCCATGCAGCACTTCAGCTTTTCACCTGACAACAACTTCAGAATCCGATTAATTGCAAGCTCATATTATTTTCACTTGAACAAAAAAAAAATGTTAGTATCTTGTCAGGTTTCTTATTAAAAGTTTCTTAACTGGATGGTAATATTAACCACTTTCAGAGCTCACTAAGGGGTTGCATAAGGAGCACTCCGACGTGTTTTACTGCAGAGAGTGAAAGAAGTGATGATTATATCTTGCACAAAAACACAGGATTTGTTTCCTTGGTTAATAGCAGAGAAATTGGTCTTATTATTTCAGATAACTGAATATTTTTAGCAAACAAATGAGATGCTATTCAGTTTCTTTTGTTGAAGTCTGGAGCTCAAATCTCAATGACAAGGATCTCAAAATCTCAGCAAACCAATCGTTCTACACTAAAGTAGCTTTATTAACAACTGTTTCTAGCAGGATTCAACTAGGAATAAGTGAGACAGCTGGACATACTGACCCTTTAAAGTTACATATGCCATTTTTTTTGTGTTTGTTTATTGTTCAGTCCACTCTGATCCTGTATTTCATCATACTTATAACTCCATCTTTTTTATCCCTGCTCAGAGCAGGGTGTTTCTGTGTCTACAGCTTTAAATGCAAATGAGCTCAGAGGGTAGAACAAACAGCGAGCTGTGGGTTATGCTGCATTCATGTGGTGTCAGAAACATCGGAAAAACAAGTTTCCGAGTTGTAAAATGGACATGAACACCTGCTCAAGTCGGAACAACAACTCGGAAACTCGGAAAAGAATTAGGTGCCCGACTTCCTGACATGACGTCAGAATCGTCATCACATGAGGGACAAACTATGTTTTGTTAATGTTAATGGTCTTTTTATAAATTCATGCATCGCACATCAACTTTTTACTCAAATATAACTTGTAACAATTATATTTCATTGATCTTCTTTGTAGCATCAGCGCTGTTTTTTTACTGTTAATACAATATTCCGACTTTCTGAACTGAAATCTCGTAAACACTAAATGCAGTATTAGTCACCCACCTGGGGGAGGGGTTACTGCCCTTTGTGATGTCACATGATGATAATCAGACTGGTCTGTTTGAGCACACATTTTTCTGAAAAGTGGAGCAGGCAAAAGACAGAGAGGACAGACTTTCCTCATAATTAGGGCGTGTGTACTCCAGCTAGGGACACATATTAGTGTTTGAAGGACATAATATGTGTCCTTTGAGATCAGCAACATAGTACTCAGAACAATTAAAAGCCTGAAAGTTCCCAACATAATTTCACTTAATGGACAACCAAGGAACTTCTCTATGTTCTGAACTGCTTCTAATTTTCAGCATCATTACAACTGATCATGATAAATTAAACAGGACCTGCCTCGTAATGTGCAGTGTGAAGCCTTCTCTCCCCTCCTTAGATATTTACACATTTAAATGAATAAGTAAACACCTACAACATCTCCTCACACACTCATCTTTTTCATTGATACTGCCAAACTGTTTGCAGAGTCATCCTCACTGCACTTATTGTTCTGCTGTGTTTAAAGTGTGTGTGTGTGTGTGTGACGCTCTGCTGTGTGTCCGCGCGTGTTCATCAGTCGCCCACACCGCCTGTTTGTCGTGACAACGCTTAGAGCGCATAGGGTTTAATTTGAGAGAGCGAAAAGACAGAGACAGACAGACAGAGGACACAGGACTGCTGATCCACCGTTTGGCACTTTGCCTGATGGGGAGTCACAAAGAAGAAGTTTCAGGTTGTCACAGCCAGCTGGGTGACGAAGCAGCCACAGAGGAGACATCAGATAAATGATGCATTAACAGTCATTCCCATCAGTCTGTTTAAATCATTACAGCGAGTGATTTATGCAACAATTTGGCCGGTGTACTTGAATGCGAAGCGCTTTGTGACGGCCTTTTTTAAAAAGGTTTTAAAGGTTGTATATAAATGATTTGGCTTACTTGTAAGTTGTTGGCTGTAATTTTGGTTGAACAGGTATTGATAACTACTTAATATTACATGAATAAAGTTGTGAGATAATATGAGCAATATTTAAATTCATAAAGCTGCACTGATGATATACGTAAGCTTTAACAGTGAAGTGAATTCATATAGTTGAGTTTATTTTAATTCATAAAGTGTACAAAAGTTATTATTTTACATGTTAAAATATTTTCTGCAGCAATTACTAAATTGTGATACAAATATGCTGTCTGGGGTTTCTTCTATTGTTTACCATAATTCAGTCCTCCTAGCGTCTGATTGGTTAGCTCAGTGGCACGTGATGAAAGAGTGAAACATTCAGAGCAGCTAAAATAGTTATTTGACTCCATCCTAGTGTGATCCAACCACCCGCCACTCATGAACCCTCATGTTACAAATATTCATCAGTCAAATGACTGTGTGATATGAAAACGTGTTTCTTATCATTACTAACCAACAAGTTTCTCCAAAGTCTGCCTGTTCAGCTCTACAGAGTGTTTAAGCATATTTCAGCTCATTGTTTTTAGTCTTCCGCCTGTCATTTTGGTCATTTCATTTTAGCTTGTTTTGGGGTGCTGCCACCTAGTGGCCAAGACACAACAGAAACGGTTGTAGCTTCAACTACCTGAAAGTGAAACATGGCTCAGAAGAATAAAGACCATTCAACTGTATGTGTTTGAAAAACATATTCAAGAAGTGGCAGGAACTAAAGGGATACTTTGCATTGTTTGAGAATACATAACAAGCAAGTGGAGCTGGTACAGGCCTGCTGATGACATCAGCTCCATGTTTAGAAGCAGCAGACAGTCTCCTAATGGGCTGGGCGGGAAGTCCACTTCAGTTGGCTTTACCTCAGAGGAAACTGGTTGTAATGAGAAGGTGCAGTCACACAGCACAAATTCACAGCACCCCAGGAGAAGTAATGTATTATCACCTGAAGCTGGGAATTGTCAAATCTAGTCAATGCATACTTTTATTTGACTTAAGAAATGTTCAAACTTGTGTCTGAAAAAAAGTGTTTAAATACATCTACATTCTATAATGCCAGAATTGTGATATGCATATACTTCATATTTAGCCATAGATTAACATTTTGAAACTAATACTAACTCGATCAGTCCACACTCTCTGGCCAACATGAAACATTAGAAAATCACACATACAGAGACTGTATTTTAAGATTCTGACCTGAAGCAGAACTCAACATCCATTAAAATTGTTTATGTGATAATAAAGTATGGTGTTTGACTCTTTGTCAATATATAGAGTTCTTAATATACTGTAGACGTGATTTTATTTAAGTAAAAGACAATCACAATTTTCAATCACTAGCGGTAACCAAACTGATCTACACTTACAGATCTTCAGCCTTATCATTACATCTTTTTGGCACCACCATGTTTGTCTGAAATTACAGTACAAAATAATTGAACTAGATGGAAGTTACACAAATGAAATTGCTTATTTATGCTTTGCCCCTGCACATAATAAGTGTCCACTGTCTCCTTATTTTTTGGCTTAAAGATACAACCTGTGTTATCCTCTGTCACAGCCTCAGTTCAAGCTACGGGCTAAGATATTCATATTCTTCAGTGTAACTCATACCTCCTACAGAAAGAAATAACAGCTATAAAAGCTTTGTCAATTTACGGCTCTGCTGCACAGATCACCATCAATCCTATGTTATTCCTCGGGTATTGGCAGTGTGCCCGGCTCTTAACTATCCTGTTCACTTTCCAATCGATTCCTCAACGACTGTTTTCCAGGAGCAACACTGAGGGCTCTAAAATGTGAGAGAGAACATTTTCCACCCCACAAAACCACCCAGAGAAATCACTATTTATTCTGACACGCAGGAGATGAACTGGTTCAGTTTCAGAGGGAGATGTCAATATTGATGTAGTGATGTCTAAAGAGTGCATTCATTTGATGCAAAGATCCGTTTATTTACAATATGTTTTGAAAGTGTGTAGTGTAAAGCAATTAGCGTAGATAAGGGGAGCAGGCCTTATGAATAGTGACAGTAAGGTGGCTAAAAACATAAAATAGCTCTTTTAAACTGCTGTTTCTGGTAAATAAAACTATTACCTGCTCACTTATGATACTCCTGAGTAAAAAAACAGTCATCATGCTTAATGCTGATGTTAAATCTGAACTACAGCTACTACTACTGTTGACATGTTGTTTGGTCAATCAGTACAGGGTTTAGTCATACTCATAGTGCATGCTGATGTGCTACTGCACTGCTTTTCACAGACAAGACAGCAATTTATTAGATTTGGCATATTCTTTCCTGTTTTTTAAATTAGAGACTGAAAACTAATGATAATGTTATACTATCTAAATGTAAACTCTGGATCATAAGATAATGAACAGCTATGGTGATCTAAACCTCTTAGTTTTGCAGACACTCACAATGGAAGAATGTCTACTTGTGACCCCATTATCAACAGTTTCATTTCTACCGCTTCACTTCTGTGATCTTTTCAGTGTGTTTTTAATGTGTTAAAATCAATATAATGTGCATGCTCTTTATGAAAAATGATTAAAAAACTATCATTACATCGTTACAAATGATGCGGAACAACCTTCCTGAAGAACTTCTACTTGCTACATCACTATCTTTGTTTAAATCACTTTCAAAGATGGATGTATAATAATACATAATAAGCTTTCTTATAACTTCTGATTAATCCATGGGGTCGTATTTATGTACTGTCTCTTTAAGCCGACCCTCGTTGTTTCTCTTTTGTTCTCTTTTGCCTTCTTGCTACGTTCAACCATTGTTGTGTATTTTTCGTCAGGAGTTTTTATGTTTGGTAAATGTTTGTAACATTGGCTTTGAAAGACACTACATAAACAATTTTCATAATTCAAACACCATGAGAACTGTTTGTACAAGAAACCAGGCGACTTGGCAGCAGCCCTGTGTGGACTGGGATGAGTAAATGTTGCTGCTGCTTTAGTTGTGTTAGCGGTTAGCATCAGCGACGTAGAGCTCCTATGACAGTAATTCAAGAGCCCTTCTATTAAAGTTAAACTGATTATGATGAGAGTCGTCCCTCTGGAAGTTTCAGTTACTTCTCAACCATTAGGAATTAGAGCTAAAACAAAACACACCCTCAACTGTCTTTAGTGTTGTGCTCATTGTATAGTGCACAGTAATCACTGCAGTGCACTCCCTTTGAATAAATGTTCAGGAGCTCAGGTAGTCTCTGTGCTCTGTTAATGTGTCTCCCAAATGCAATTTGCATGGCTAAGCAGTCTGTCCTGTGTGCACCAGGACAATATGTGCTGATGGATTTGGTTTTCCTGCAGGCTACGGATATCTCACACATCTTGTGATGGCAAGATAATCCTGTTTAAAACGCTAGAAAATACATTTTAAAAAGACTCTATAATCCATTTGAAAATGTGTCTCTGTGAAATGATTCTTTTCTCTTTATTTCTGCAGAGAGCTCTGATCCAGTTCAGTGTTTCCGGCCGTTTATCATGCAGACGAATGGAGGGGAGCAGTGCTTTTTTTTTTTGATGAATGTTACTGATTTAAGTCATAGAAATCACAGAAATGACACGCCTCTGGAATATTAGTTCAAGCTGATATAAGACTGCACTTTCCCATTTCAATATGTCAATAATATGTTTCAATCAGTTCAGTGTTGTTTAGATCTGGCCATTTAATTACAGGCCATTTACATGCTGTTGCAAGTTTATAACATTTCATGTATTGTTGCTTTAACTGATACATCTAATACAACAGGCTTGCAATGCGTAGCATGTTACACCTTTCAAGGCTAACTTATATGACTATGCTGAAAAATGCACTTTTATTTTCTGTTCTTGTCTGGCAGTGTTTTTTTCGTTTGTTCCACAGTGTTTTTTTGTTTTTTTTAAAGATTTATTTTATTTAATGGAGAGATAGGACAGTCGATAGAGATGGAAATTAAGGAGAGAGAGTGGGGAACGACATGCAGGAAAGGAGCCACAGGCCGGACCCGAACCCAGGCCGCCTGCTTGGAGGACTACAGCCTCCATACACTGGGCGCACACACCAACTACCGCGCCACCAGTGCCCCCACAGATTTATTTTTTTAACATAGTTTGAATTTACACTTAAGAAGTCTTTTTTTTTTTTTTTTACCTCAGTTTATGTCTTTTCATTTCTGTTATACTGCTGTGGTCTGAGAGAAAATTATTGTTTTCTTTTATTTGTATTGATGTACGCAGAACAGCAAGGAAAATGGTTCAAATTGAATACATCTTCATACATATATACATAAGTCATTATGTTAAGTTTTTATCTAAAAGGTGTTCAGAAAATAAAATAAACACCTGCCAGTGCCACAGTTCAACCGCCATATAATACACGTTTTGTAGAATATTGTGTTTTCAGATGTGAAAACATCAGTGAGTGTGACTTCTCTTGGATGTAAGGGGAATGAGGATGAGGATGTATCATCTTCATATAACATCTGCTGTTAGTAATTATAATTTAAAAACAACACTACAGGGTATCTGCAGCAATTTTATATATTTTCCACAGTCTCAGTGTTGCTAATTAAGTAACCAAACAGATGACTCTGTTTCCCTTCACTGTCTCGTTTTAAGTTTTGAAGTATCCAGCAGAGAGAGAGAGAGAGAGAGAGAGAGAGAGAGAGAGAGAGAGAGCGAGAGAGAGAGCGAGAGAGAGAGAGAGAGAGAGAGAGGAGGGCAACAAGAGGCATATGAGATGCTATCAGCAGTGAGAGGGAGAAAAGAGACCTTCAAGGAGATGTCTTCCAATGTTGTCGCAGTTTAATTAGTTTAGCCTGTTGAACCGGAGAGAGGTGGAAGTAGCTTGACTTGGGGTTAATAGAGATAAAGCCTGTACTGCAATCAATCATCGATCATTACAAGATCATTAAAATACTACACCCACAAACACAAAAACACACCCATGAAAACAAGAACGCACATTAGAAGAGATTATAACCAGATGCCTCTATATTCGTTTTCTTACCATGCTACAAATTGAGCACACACAACAAACTTTTTAATTGATAATACCGTTAAATAAAGTCATAGCCATTTTACTAAAATATAAAAAGTACTCATACAAAATGATTGAAGCTCAATCATCACTTATGGGCTTCCATACATGTGTGTTGGTGACTGTGTCTGCAGAGACCCTGACCTCTGTCTGTATTTTAATATTCAGTTTTAGTTTGGTTGACTCAAGAAGTTTCTGGGTGGGGAGTGGATGTGTCTCCCTCAGCCAATGACAGTGTGCAGGTGAGTTTAGGAGTGGATACAATTCAGCGATTGGATGCAATTCAAACAGGTGAATATGATGGAGGTAGCAGCAAAGAAGAGAAAATTTAATCACAGTGACTTTTGCAGATGGAGAAGCTCGTTCAAAAAAAAGAGGATGAACCTTGTGTTGGCTTTCACCGCGGACACAGAGTAGGCCTGGTTTCTGTTGGATAGGCAGGTGCCAAACATAAATGGTTAGCTTGTGCTAGCATGCTAAGTTATCGGCTTTTCCATTACGACGTTATGTAATATTCTTAGGTAGCTTGCAGAGTGTATAGGTACAAGCCGTAAACGAGCTGCAACATTTCTACTGACTCGACTAAGTCTTAACTTTAAAAACATAGAGGAGAAACCTGATAGGCCACAACAAGCTCCCCTGTCTATACAGAAGAAGAGCATAGGGAATTGTTTAAGACAAGATAGATGTGCCATTTGTGTGTTTCCAGGTACTCTTCATCACCCTGACGGATAGATTAATGATTTCTCAATTAACCTGGTTAGGCTCAATATCATTCAACTGGCAGAGTGTGTGGGCTGGAAGACAAATGGCTGAGATAACTCCTGATAGTTTATCAGGTGCTTTGAAAAAGTAGGCATGGGGGTATAGCTCTGTTAAAGTAAAAGCTATAAAGGATGGGAGTATGAGATAAAGAAGTGGATGTTCGTACTTGAGACAGTCCTAGAAAAACAGCATCATGAGTCACCTAAAGCATTATGTTCATGATCCTCTGACAAACAACTTCTCATGGCCAGGCAGTGAAATGTTGGTCTTTTTCCAGACTGCCAGACAAAATGATTTTCATGGCATAACCAGATTGGTTAAAGTTACACTTTGTAGATTTGAATGTTGGAGAAGTGAAACAGTTATATGATATATTTTCTGAACTAAACACACAAACTTTGTTCAAAGGAAAAAAATGGGTCCCTGGAACACCAGGAGAGTTACTAGTTTCACTGTTGCGGGCCCACCACCATAACTTCTCGTGTAGCATTTATCTTTAAACGTTGTTTCCTCTGAGTACAGTTTATGTATAGAGTTATGAACATATACCACAGAATCTGAACATTTCTCCAACTTTCACATTTCTCTACCAAAACTCCATAGTGCACCTTTAAAGAAAGTCTGGAGCCTTATAAAAACAAATTGCAATTTTGGAAATGGGATTCAAAGACTCTACAGATTCATCACAGTCCAGACCCCCTAAATTAGATTTTAAAGTGTCTTTTGCAATGTCAGATTTAAATGACCAAAGTTATTTGGAAGAGCATATAGAGAATCTTTACTTCTAATGCTTCTGTGTTTGAAGGTCACATTAAGAGCGTATGTTGACAAGACACCGACACCTGCATTGTTAAAACAGCTACCAATACAGATATGTAGGTGATGTCCAAACTTTGGCCAGGGGTAGCCCTGCTCAGTATTCGGACACCACTACAAAATGGCATATTCACTATATAGTGAGGAGTGTGTGATGTCGGACAGAGCCCAGGATATCTGGTTTCTTTGGCTATAGATCTCTAAAAAAAAAAGATTTTAAAACAATTATTCAAAAGTTGAACTGCTGCTTTAAGCTTTGCATTTGTAATAATGCAGAATTTCCATTGGGGTACTTGAAATATGTAAATGAGACACTTTGTCAAAAAAAACAAAAACTTTGTAAACAGTCTGAACCATTTATCTCCCTACCACATGAAAACCTAAGAAACAATCCTGCTGATCCACTGAGCAAAAACATCATCATCCGAGCTCAGATCCAAAGTAAAAGACTCATCTGGGTCCTTCAGCTCTGCGTGCACACACAGCACATATCCAAACACACACATGCTGTGCTTTCCTTCTGTTACAGTTCTGCAGAATGGCTCGTCACATTACAGCAACACCAAGGCCCTCTGCTCCTCTGTGGTTCAGGGAAACTTCTTAATTAGTTTTTTTGTGTGGCACCCAGCATTGTTGATGTGTGGGAGTGAAAGTGTGCGTGTCTTAATAGATAAAGTGTCCCACTGAATGTACACAATGTAAACAAGACGCCGTTTGTGCCCCCTCCTCCTTCCCTCTGAAAATATTCTTATACGGACTAACCTGGGCTGTAGAACAGAAAGGGAGAAGGGACAAACAGCACAGGGAAACACACAGCCGTAACACCACACACTGAGCTTTGAAAAGTTACATTTTGGGCTTCTGAAGAAAGTTCAGGGAAATGATGAGTGACAGCCTGAGAGCTTGCACAAAAGATTAATATGAAGTTTAATTGCAGTGTGTGGAGGAAATTGGAGGCTAGAGAGGCGAAGAAAATACACAGCAGAGGTTATGTCCAACAGAAAACCATTCAGGATTTATTTTGCTAAACCTTTTGATTATTTTTTTTCCCCTGTCTAATGTAACAGATGGAAGTGTTGAATGTACCCTTGTAACGCTTTGGGTCAGAGTCTGACTTGGTTAATGGTGTTTTGGAGAGCGTTGGAAAGTTAGCCATAAGTGAACAATCACACATGTTTCTAGGTTTCCAAAATGCTCGTAGTCTATTACAAACAACACATCAACCTTCCACCTTACTGTTAATGGCACAGGCACTGCTCAAAGCGCCATCTAGTGATGTCACTCCCCTGGTTACTTAGCTGAAAGGTACATTCCACAATTTGTAATTGTTACATTACTCACCATAAAGACGATACTGAGCCAAAAAGAAAAAGACCATTAGTTCAGACATAAGCCAGAGAACTACAGCCAAGCACTTGCTTAAAAGAGGTGGACATAAAGGTTATAAAATTAATATCCTGTAATGAAGAAGCTATTTCAACGAGAGCTCTTTGCAAGAAATAAGCACAAAGTTCTTTCCTGAGTCAAATAAGGTTGCTCTGTAAAAACTGTTTTTAAGTGTCCCCTGCAGAGTTTCTGACCTCTAGCAGAGCGAAGGAGCTGTTTCTCTATGAGTGAGTTCCTTTTTACTCATTTATTCCCACACACACACACACACACACACACACACACACACACACACACACACACACACACACACACACACACACACACACACACACACACACACACACACACACACACACACACACACACACACACACACACACACACACACACACACACCGCGGCTAATGGTTTCACTCTTTATGCTTGTCAAAAGGTTGAAGTAATGAGATGAGCTCAGTGGATCAACAAATACTGGGAGGAAAATGACAGCTTACTTGGATATGTGATCATTGAGCATTGCCCAGTCAAGTTTTTTTTGCCCCCCCCCCCCGTTCCTTATCCACAGAGCAATATTAGGTCATAAAACTAAATATTCTTGGATATGATACCAGAGCATGTTTCTCATTGTCTGTACTTAAATATTATTCTTAAAGAGACTGGTCGTTTGTGCAATGTGGGCAAGATTTAGATGATGTCTTAAAAACATGACTCATGGGGCGCTGGATTGCCTTGACGTTACATCATGCCTCCCATGGACAGAGGCTATAGTCATCCAAGTAGGCTGTCTGGGTTCGACTGTGACCATTGGCACACGCTGCAAGTCATCCCCCAATCTCTTTCTCTGATTCCCTACTTTATCCACTCTACTATCTACAATAATGGCATTAAGCCAGAAAAATAATCCATAAATAAATACATTAATGAACATGACTCATTAAGACTGAAGCTTTCACAATGAATCTTTGCCATTTTCAAGACTGTGGCCCTAAAGAAATGTCTCAGTATATTAATTTGCAAAGTGTTAATGGAAAAAATCGTATTAACATTTTTACTGATATCAGTTCAGGAGACGTGTTCAATTAGTAATCGGCTGCAATGTAGCAAAAATATAAATTAAAGGACACAAATTTGCAATCTTTGCAAACATCCAACATAAAAAAAAGGTAATTTTAAAGGCAGAAATTATGAACTAACGTAAAGAAAACTAATACAGTTAGCCAAAATGTAGCATATATTTTCCTGAATTTGTGTTCACAGAGATCATGTGGCTGGTCGGGGACGGGGAGTTGGTCGCCACAGGGATGAGGGAGCAGGGAGGGAGGGATTACGACAATATGCAGCTATACACGAATGCACTCACATGATTGCTGATGACTGACATTTTGCTAACTAGTGATGCCATATTTCATTTCATGATGATTTATGAACTCAAACATGTGATATATCAATGTATACTGCCTGAACATGGAAAATCAATTTCATACTTAAATAAATAAAAACACTTGGTTAACAGTCACAAAAATGCACTCTAATACTCCTTGAAGGCTCCGTGCTCTTTGCTCTTAACAGTCAGAACTGAAAAGGCGTCGAACACATACAGGATTACAGATGTAATAGAGCCCAACACACAGAGGGACAGTTCCACTGAGACCCCGCTGCAGCTTAACATTACAGATCTGCTGAATTTTCATTACTAAAACATCATGCCGTCCCTGCAGTTACCGTGCAACGAATCAATCTAGGTTTTTAATTTATCAGGAGAGTCAGGGCTCACCTGCTCACACAATAAAAAAAAAACAAGAGAGCAGGTTAACACAGCTGCAACGTTTGGTGCAATCACACAGCAAAGAGGAAATGTTTCCCCCCTGCGATTCTCCTGCTCTGAATACGTCTCCGCCGTGAAATTCTTACTTTTCACTTCCTGCCCTTTCTCCCCCTCCACCCCCACCCCCCACCCACTTCCTCATCTTATCTTCCTCCTTCACTTGACATCTTTCCACACCTCCATCCCCATTTTCTCCGTCCTATGACTTCTCACTCTTTTCCTCACTCTGTCCCCTGCTCTCTCCACTTGTCGTCCTCTACGTCACTCTCGCCTGCTGCTTGCGTACGTGTGTAAATATATGTGTGTGTGTGTGTGTGTGTGTGTGTAAGAGAGTAAGAGAGAGACAGAGAGAGCCATGACAGAGCTGACTGCAGCAGCCCTGAGGCACTCATGTGCTGTGGTGCTCAGTCGGACGATGGAGACACGTGTCGCAGATCTTTCCGGTTTCTTCTCTCTCTCTCTCTCTCTCTCTCTCTCTCTCTCTCTCTCTCTCTCTTCATTCATTCTTTCAATCTTTAAGCTCTGTGTTGCTTCTTCAGCATCTTTCTTCCTGTATTCCTCAATTTATTTCTCCCCCTCTAAACCTCTCAGTAATTCCTCTCTTTTTTTTGCAAACACCTTCTTTTCTCAAGCCCAATGCATTTTAACAAATAAATAACATGTCCATGCAGTTACAATGTCCCCTGTTCACTTTGTATAAACCACTCCTCCCCTGTTCCTAACACCTCCTGACACCAGAGACAGGAGGTGAAGCCCCGTCCTGCCCTCCTTTGCGTCACACTTTCTTATTTTTTTCTCTGAAATTCTCCTCGGCACACTCATCTGCTTTGCATCCTCTCCGAGTCTCTTCTCGTCTCTGTCTTGCTCAAAGCTGAAATGTTATCATTCCTCCTGCATGTTTATTGGCCACGAGACAACCCGGTGTGTCATTCATGCTAAATATTTTGTTGAGAAGCAAAAGATAAACCAATATATTATTTTTTGTCTTGTTCCAGAAACTATTTCCTCAGGGTTAGTTTGTTATTTCTGAAACTTGCAAAAACAAAGTGGATGATTATATCTTTCCAATCCAAAAGAAAGATGGTTACAAGCCCATTTCAGGACCCCAAAAACAAGAACAAACACAAGTCTGAACAGGACGCCAGTGGCTGAGTGGTTAGTTTGCACAGCCCATGTACAAAGGCTGTAGTTCTCAAAAAGGCGGCTCAGGTTCATGGCTACTTTTCAGCATGTCTTTCCCCTCTCTTTCTCTCTCTCTCGCCCCAATCTCTTTCTCCACTCTCCTGTCTCTCATACAAACCACAGAAAGCCCCAAGAAGAGCTTTAAAAAAATCAGACCAGTGACATTTTGATCTTCAGGGTGCTTTAATATAAGTTGCTAATTCTGTATCTTACGTGATTGTTTTCCACCTAATAGTATTCTGAATTTTTAAACCTGAACTATTTTCATAAATAGTAGCCTTTATTAATTTATGTTTATATCCTCCATCTATTTTATGGTCAATTCAATGTCAGAAAAAGTTAAAAAAAAGCATCACTTGGTTTGTCAGCCAACATTTTAAGCCTCAGAAATGTATCGGTAATTTCAATATCATAGTTGGAGTTGGAGTTTGTCACTTTTGATAACCATCACAAATGACGCTCTGGTTTAATTTAATCAATCCTTGTAGACCCAAAACAGTTACATAACAACAACAGTAAAGACAAAGACAGTGATATAGAATCAATATAAAGCCCTGGTAGATTTAAACGAAAGGGATTATAAAATGTATTGGTGGAAGAACAGAGAGGACGTTCTTTTCTAGCAACAGATGAGGAGACAAGATGAAGAGCTCATATTGTGCCAGCCGGTTTTTAACGATTAAGTGACCTCAAGATGGTGGCTCAATTTAGTCCCATCTGCACATTATGTTCCTGTTTAACAGACCGGTACACTGAATACATTTAGAAACTACCCCACTAATGACGGACAGTTAATGTTTCAAAATTGGCCTATTATCAGGGACCGTGGAACAAGATTTTGATGAACACACCACACTGCCTTGCAGATATAGAACGTATTCAGCTTTGAGATGATTTTTCTCCCTGGGCTGCTATTTCACTCTTTCAGCTTTTACTATGTGTCACACGCAAATTTGTGGTAATATGGGTGACTGCTAGTTTGGTAAGGACTGGTTAAAAGATTTTAAAAAATGACAAAAGAACGTGCTGAGAAGCATGAGAGATTGATACAATAAAAGGCTGAGTTTCCACCTTCTTGATCAGGTCGGTTCTTTTTCTGACCCCCGGGGACTACCTCAAAACAATCCATGAAAAATGGCTTGCTACTGCACTCTGAAGAGATAAAAAGACAGTAGCCGCATTCCAGAAATCCTGACCTCCACAGCAGCTGCAACCACCCGAGAGGGTAAAGAAGCAGATGATGGAGCAAATCAAGGCTCATCACTTCTGCCTTAGGAGCTGGGTTTCTGCCAGTATGAAGTCGATGTTTTGAGGATTCCTGGGGTGTTAGAGATACTTAGCCACTGCCCTACCACAGTGTTTCCCCTGCACCTCTCTCTTGCTACATCAGGCTAATACATGGAGGGCATAGTTTACACTGCAGCTATCAGCAATGGCAAGAAACCTCAATGTGGGTGTGTGAGACGTGCTCACATGAGGGAGGAGATTTTCTGGTCACGACTCACAGACAGCACCCTCTGCACATACAGATATACACACAAACACTCTCACACACTCGCACACCAATGCTTTTTAGCGAAATGTTGACATTTTTCTGGCATAATTCTTTAAGCCATTTCAAAAAGTGCACGCTTAGACGTCTTTTGTGACTTCCCCGGAGCTGTGTGAAATGCGAGTGTGTGAATGGAGGATATATATTGCAGAAGGCGGCCTTCAGCATGACAGCACACACAGTCAGTCTCTGCAAACCCACCCACACAAGCCCACACCTACAGTGCACGCACATATGGAAACACACAAAAGAGAGGAAACACACACACACACACACACACACACACACACACACACACACACACTAATCTACAGAGAACAGAAAGCAGACCTCACAGTTTAGTGTTCCCTTTCCAATAAAAAGCCTCTTTGACTCGTCGTCCTTTCTCTCCTAATCTTTAGTGTGGAGGTAATTAGTCTTTTTAAAGATGCTTTATAGTTGAAGGGACATTTGCGACATCTCATACAATGGGAACAATGACTTTATTTTTGATTTATAAGTCCTGGATGAACCTCGCTGAAACAACGACTGCCAATTAGAAACATGACTGAAAGAAGGCAAAAGAAGAGCTTTTTTATTATATTTTATTTTTTTTACGACATATCGCAATATAAATCAATTTATTTTTAAAATGTTGTATTACTTGATTGCAATCTATTGTTTTACCTCTCAGCGTGTCTCTCCTCTGCTGTGAATTGTAAGTCCCCAAAGACATTATTAATCTTGATTGGACATAATTGAGAACACAGTCGGAGTGCCATTTCAGAGATAATCAGAGAGCGGGTTTGAGTTAACCGCTACATCTGATTCCAGACGTGTAACATGCACCAGAGTGTAACAGGATGAGTGTTTATATGAGCGTGATTATGTGCATATAAGCGATAGTGTGTTTGTGTTGTTTGTTTACAAGTCAGTCGAGATTGTGGAGCGTCCTGCCTGGCCCTTACAGTTTACAGTGTCTCCATGTTGACAGTTTGACACTTACACCTACTGCAGTGCTGCATGTTGTGTGCAAGCTATGCACCATGTGTGATCTGTGTATGTATGTGAGGGAGAGAAAGACACACAGCGACATAACAGAGGGTGAATCTGTGTGGTTCTATGCTGTTGAAGCACAATTTGTTATTTCGAGTGATGGCGTCAAAGTTATGATATCTTCAGCAGTTCTCTTCTTTAAAGGGACATTACAACTCAGAGCTAAAAACACAAAGTGTTTGGATGAAATACCTTCAAGTTTTTCCATAGAATCTAAATCTTAAAGATTTGCAGTTAAATAAATGTCTCTTAAGTCACTTTATTGCCAAATGAGATACTGGTATTACAGCTTGGAATTGATTCCACATTTCTAGTAATGCATGCAATACTTCTGCCTTCTCCCACAGTGTAAAAACATAGTCATTGATGAAATGTGTGACTCCAAATTGTCCAAAATTGACTCCAAATATTGAGTGTGAATGGTTGTTTGTCTCTAAAGCCCAATTCAGATTGCTGTTTCAAGGTGCGATATTTACATCCTAGTGACGTTTTGCCTTCAATCTGAACATTATGAGGGGATGAAGTGATCTCCCCTCTGTACCATCTTTGAACATAGTAACAGAGGCGTAACAGGGGCCAAATAGGATCAGCTGAGACAACGGGGAAGCGCAGCGCTGTGTGTGTGTGTGTGCATGTCTGACTGTGTGTGTGTGTGTGTGTATGTGGAGCTCCCGCTGAGAATTCCTCCCACAACGCTATAACGCAATGTGAATTCACAAACTGGGACAAGAATATTAAGCAGTCACGGAATCAATATGAACATACAAAGATGTAATGACGTCTGAGCTTAGTTACGGCGCTTATTTTGAAATGCAATCTGAAAAGGGTTTATGAGTCAAATAAACTGGCAACTTGTCATAAGTGTTCGTTGCCTCTTGTCAAAAGACACCTGGGATCAGCTCAGTACCCTGCGACTCCCAACAGAATAAGTGATACGGATAATGGATGGACGGATGACTTCCTCTTGTGGTTTTCATGCAGGTGGAAACACACTTATATCCAACTCTATGGGGATTATTTGATCTCAGAAGTTGGTCTCTCAATATATAAAATTATTCTCAATGTAATCTTGCCTCAGAATTCCATTTTATGCCAGTGTGAAAGTGGACTGAAACCAATTCAATATTATGTAGATAATAAAGTGTGATAACGGCAAGAGTCTGACTTATGATTCAGATCATGGTCACATTTGAAAATCCATGTCTAATTATGTTTCAGTGTGAGAGCTGATGTAGCTCAGAATCCTCCCTCAATGCTTAAGTGGCTGAAAGATATATTCATATGTTACCCTATATTACATTCACTTAATGTAGCTTCAGTTGTTAAGATTATCATTCGGTACTATGTTAAGTAATCGAAGCAGAATGTGTGGTTGTGTGTGTGAGTGTTAACTGTGCTGCATGTCCTGCCAAATTGCACCACTGCACCTTACACCATATGGTCAACTGAGCCTTTTAGGACCTCAGAGAGTTACTGTTTCACTGTGTTGCAGCTGGCCAAAATCCTAAAAGCCTGGCCAGCAAATCAGACCTCACCGCATCCCAAAGCTAGTCCCACTTTCCACTCCTTGTCTTTAATGTTGCTGAAGTATAACCAAATCAAAATCACATGTTCTAGAGAGGCTCAGTTTGAGTATGTTACAGAGACAGGTTCTCTACCTCATTTAATTTAATTCTTTGAGCGTGCATAACGGGTTGGAGCAGACACTAACTGCAGCAGACAATGCAGAACTCATTTTGGATGGATGCGTGTTGGGAGATAATATCCGTATGGTATGCCAGCGCATGTATTTTGCTTATGTTGTTCTATGCGTCCTTTCTCTTGACAGCCGGCTGCAGAAAGTGATGAACACTATGGAACCAAGGTCAGGGCTTTGTCATTATCTAACCACTTCATCTTTCACAAAACACTTTATCTGATTAATATTACAAACGCATCCCCAGCTCCTGTAGAACGCCCTCTCGTCAAACACTGTCAAAGCTTATTATTTCTTTCCTCCAGTGACGACTAGATTTGGCTGAAAAGACATTAAAATGTAGGGTGTGAATCAACAAGCAGAAATCTTATGGACCATAAATATTTGAGACACTGTTTCTGAGCTTAAGTAAAAACTCAATTGTGCATACCTGGATCAAAAAATGTAAATCATGTTTGCATTGTTCCGTATCACTTCATGCACTGAATTATCCAAAAGCAGGTAGACACATACTTTTAGTTCAATAAAAGGGTTATTTTTAATATATTTTACACTCCACTTTTAATATATCTGCTTACTGAATAATAATGTTTCCGATATCGTTTTAGATACATTACAAGTATTGGTATCTGCCTATGCTGCTGCCTAAAATGACAATTAAAACAAAACATGTGTTGCTAGTTTTCCTCAGGTTGCTTTCAGGTAGAAAGGGGCGGAGCCACTTAATCTGATGTCATGCACCTGGGCAGGCTGGGCCTCAGTCTCTCTCTCGCTCTCTCGATCTCTCTTGTCAACACTTTGTGGTCTTTATTTTGCCTCCACAACATCCCACACACATTCACCATAGCAATCACCACTGATTTACAGACTGTATATTCTGTTATTAGGGTATTATGCCTTAGTATTTAAATACATTATTGATTAAATAACTTTAAAACTGTGTGGTCTCCCTGTTAGTCCAGCTCAATGAGCCTGGGTGGTGACGCTAGTAAAGAGAGCAACATTATTCAAAGCAAATGTCAGGGGTCAAAGATTCACTCCAATATTATGTTTTTATTTTTCTGGCACCAGTGTTACAGTATCACTTGAGTATCAACAGATGCTCATGTGGTATTTAAATTAGTAATTTAAATAAAAGTAAAATGCATCCGAAAAAGCTTTAGTAATGATCTCCAATTAAGATACAATACAATACTTCATTGTCCCCCAGGGTGAAATTTGTTGTCACTGATTTGCAGCTCTGCACGGTTGGTGCACATAAAGAAAACATATAACACAGGTAGAAACACATGCCATACAGTAGGTAGAAAAACACACAGCAAAGAAGGGGCCAGTCTGCGTGGAAGTTTGTTTAGGTCTTCAATTGCTGAGGGGAAAAGGCTCTCTTTGACGCGTGCTCTCTTCCAGGTCAGGGTTCTGTATCTCCGACCCGATGGCAGATACTATTTTTGAAGACTTGTATATATATATATATATATATATATATATATAATCTGTAACTCAAACCTCATATTTAATCACTCAAATGATTGATTTTATGTTTTGAAAAATACTTTCTATTGACTTTCACTGATATTTGACTAAATAATGAACATGGATGATTTTCAAGATTTTTCTTGAATACTGCATTTGTGACCTATTCACATTGAGGCTTGGAATAATGGATGACATAAATGTTATTTGAAAATACTACCTTCATATCAGGAATTCAAATACCACTTTATTTCCCCAGAGGGACATTTATGTTGATAACATGTTCTGTCTTGCCTTCATCGTCCTATGCGTTCATGGTTTATGTGGATCCTGTAAATTTACTTTTGCATTTTTAATAATAGCCATTAAGGCCATGTTGGTTTGGTAAAAGGGTTCATGTTTCACACTAGCCCTTGGTTAAACACATTCTAGGCATAGGAAACGTCTTGTACTGTATCCAATGTTTTTCTGTAAAAAAATGTTGGCAACAAATGTGTGGGCAGCATCAACGAGTCAGTGTTGAGCCGAGCAGCCAGTGGCTCAGGCTGGCTTTAAGCCTATCTGATCTTTTGATGGATTGAACCTCTAATTATATGGATTGAAATGAGACAGCAAGAGAAAGCAAGATGAGGCGAGGGCAACAGACACGGAGAGATTGTTACCAGGGGAGGAAAAGCCTGGAGCCCCGTTTGATACAGCTTCTTGTTATACACCATAAGTAACTAATGGTTATGGATGTGAAACGGGGGGATCGACAATCTCTTCTTCTGCTGAGCTAATTTTCTCTCCATCTTTTCTCTTTCATCTTTATCTCTCTCTCTCTCTTTCCACCCAAACATTTTCTGTCATTACGCTCATTCTTCTTCCCGGCTTCTGTCCAATTCCTCCTCCCACTCCTTCCTTCTTCTATTTATCGGAGTAAACGCACCCCCACCAAATCTCAACTGACTCTTAAACTAACAGAGCTTCAGTTCACATCGACCCCGGCCTAATCGAGGCAAAACAAAGCCAAGCTGAACCGTCTCTTCTCAAAGTGAAGCAGAGAAAAGGGAAGCAACTGAGCAGAAATGACTCTCCGTCTAAATTCTGCCAGAGGGAATCACAGCAGAAAGCTCAGAATTAATTTAGGAGCTCTGTTTTTAATCTCACAGGAGAGTTATATGCCATTAGCTAGGTGCTTCTTTCCAAAGGTCTGTGCAGTGCTCTTAGTGGGCAACATACAGGACAGGCACAAGGGGAAAAACCAGCAGCCCAGTCAGCTTATTGCACTGCAACGCTGATCAAATTATGTGTACTTAGAGTGCAGATTTGTGGCATAAGCAGCTACACTCTGGACACAAGGAACACATGGGCAAAATGCAAGAACCTCTCGAATGAAAGGACAGCGTGAGAAAATGTGCAAATTTAGCTAATTTGAGAGCACTATTTCTCTAAGCCAATTATGGGGTTCCTGCCTGACCTGTAATCATAGTTGAACAACTCAAATCATCATGTGCTAACCTGAATTCATGTGTAGATAAAGTAATAAATAATGAAAGAATCATTTCATTATATATTATTCAGGTTCATTATAAATGTGCTCCACTTGTTGACATTTTCCAGAAAGCTTTGATTCAAGGAGTTGTGACATGTTTGCTGAAATTTGTGAGGAATCACGGAGGCCATGGAAGTTATTATTTTGGTCGAGGGTAGATCGATATATTGAGATTTTGGTCGTGTAGCTTTTGGTTCACTTTTAATATTCTTTTAATGTCGTCATTATCCCTTCACATTTGCTGCACTGAGAGCTAGTTGCTCGCTAGAATGTCTTTAAATGTCTGCCTTGTTACTGCCTAGCCAGCAGTGTCCTTATGACCTCACCACTTAAAAGCTAAGCATGTTAAATACACCAGCTAAGAAAAAGTCACGTTAAGTACTTCCATAGCTGCCTTTGGGTATATTGTCCATTACCCTCCAATGCCATTTTTTTCACTACTGTGGATTACCATGCTCTCTTGTCAGTGGCATAAGGTAGTCACAATGGGCCCCCGTGCAAGCTGTTTTGACGGGCCCTAGTGCACAAGCAGGGCTCGACATTATAACTGGCCCTGATTGCACGTTCAGCTGGCCTGCTCGGGTCAGTTAAAATACTGCCTGAAAAAGAATAGACAAGTAACACATTCTCAATTTCACAGCGCTTTCCTGTCATACCGGTGTTTTGTCATTATTTTAAAAACGTAGCGCTAATAACTGCTACAGCATCAACGTATCATAAGAGCTTGTGTGTCATAGTTAAAAGGCAGCCGACGGCTTCACTGCTGTCTCTCCAGCAAGCGCTTGCTACTCTCGAATTGTACACTCCCACACAGATCTTAGCGCAGGTTTTCTCAAATGAAGAACACGTTTGGTAAAACGGTTTTAAAACCATCAGATCCCGACAAAACCGAGCTTGAATCAGCATTCAAAGGGGAAAAATCACCGGAAGAGTCGAGAGTGACAGCAGGGTATGACGAAAACAGAACTTAGAAAAGTTTGAGCCACAGTGACAGACAGCTGGAGCTGGAACACGCTGCAGCTAAATTTCCCCTTAAAGTTAAAGACGAGATCCTGTTAAAGATAAAAGTTATTCACAAAGCATCTAAATTTGTTTCGACTGTTTTCTCAGTCAAAAAAAAAAAACAGTTGAACACATTTCCCTGAGAACAGATAAGCACCGACTTCTGTGAGGCTTACGGAAAGCACAATGCTCTGAGCACTTTAAATAGCATGCAAATGTCCAACATGGACGACAACAACGACGCAGCACATGTTGTGTGCCAGCTTCTTGCAAAGAAAACAATCCAATTATTATGTTTCCAACTGGGATAGAAGAGATGAGTATCTTTGTGAAGAAGTTATGAAAGCAGTGAAAAACCATCGCAGTCATGACATATTTTCCTTATTAAATATTTGTTTGAAGAAAAAAAATATCTTTTTAGATAGTTTAAGATTGAGGTCCTCGTCATCCGTGCTCTATTTGGTCAAATGAACTAATAATAAGCCGGTCACAGAGTGTGTCTCCTTACTTGGAATAAAAGTGAACGTACACCTGGAAAAAGTCAACTTTGAAAAGAAAATTGCTAATAGGGAAAATCTTAGAAATATAAAATGTGGGCTTATAGTCATTTACACCTCCTTGCTGTAATTTTACTCTGGAGAATGTTAAGAAATGTGTGATTTATCAGGGAGTATAGACAAGTCTGGCAGCCTGGAGACAGTTTTACAGCATCATCCATCTTCACAAATCCAATTAGGGTACATAACTTATAAATAATGAACACGACAACACTTAACAGTGAAGCATTGTGTATTTTGTGACTGCATGTAGTTCTGGTAGAACTAGTTTATCTATTCTTTTTTTCTTTTATGCGTCCACACTGCTGATATGATCCTGTTGTAAATATGATTACTGATAGGAAATAATTTAAAAGTAAGAACGAACAAAAGGGAGAGAAGGATCCTGAGAATTGTTTTATCTGATGTCATGTTGTTAACAACAGTGCTTCTCTGCATGAATGACTTTAATGGCTTTTACACAGAGCACCTATCAACTATTATTAAAACTGACTCGGATTTGATTGCTGGCTACTTTGCCCAGCTGTAATCACACTTAAGAAATTAGTTTAATATTTGTGTTTGCCTTAAAACTTCCTCTCCTCCGCTGGTGATAAAATCACATTAAGAGCCAACACTCTTTCCTCCCACAAATTACACACACACATTCTCCTTTTTCAAAGCTTCATAAACTAAAGACAAATGAGAAAATGCAATTCATTGGTCAATGACTTCCTTAAGACAACACAGACTAACGTTTTAAACTGTATTGTAAATATTTAAAAGAATATGATGGATTTAACAAGACTTAAATGCGAGATATCTATCTTCCTTATTGTTTTTCATTAACTATGTCTTCTTATTAAATGCTTCATTAAGCTGACACAGATTCTAGCCTTTTTGTGATTGCATTGAGGAATTGAGCCGTCATTTCGACTTGTTAAAAACGGTTTCATTTTCAGCAGGAGCAGGGCAACAAATACAAGCTTACTCTTTTCATGCATAATTTCACACAGTTAATACACCTGCATTTTGGCTTGTTTGAAGCAGCGTCTCTGGTGAGAGTGGATGAAAAGAAAAGCTACTTGTAAGCTATCGAAAATCTATATATGTGCAAAAAAACACAAAAAGACAGGTGGACATTCAAAACGAGGAAGAGGAAATTCAGTCCAATCCAATTTAGGAGCAATCCTCCCCAGCATCAGTACTAACTGATCAAAAACAACAGACTTAACATTTTGATTTTTTTATATACTTTATTAATCCCAGAGGGGAAATTCTGGTTTATTTAGAGCTTAACGTCTATTTTTGCATGAGCAGATGGACTTCAGTCAGCAGTCTTGGACACGAGTCTATGAACATGACACATTTTTTAAAATTAGGTGGAATATTTTTGACTTTATGGCAAAACATTTTTAATTTTGGAGATTAAGTATTTAATTAATGTCACAAACATCTACTGCTGCTGCTTTGTTCTCTCTTCTGACCTTGTGAGACCTTGGCCCTCTTATTTTCATTTGTATGTTTAACATCTAGTTTTGTCTCCTTGCAACACATTTTCTTTAATATTAAAAATGATTTTTTAAAGACTTGTTTTTGGAAGGGAACTACAGGTCGGATTTGAACCCGGCCGCCGCCACTGCCCTAGACTTAAGCCTCTGTACATGCGGCACAAACACCAACCACTAGTCCACTGGCGCCCCCACATTATCAACCAGCATTATAATTGTTTTTCAATCCATAACAAATGTATAATAAGCTTGTTCAGTAGCTTTCTGTAAGAACCTTGATGTTACAAGCTCCGTAACGCCGTTCAATGATTTGTTTATTTACATTTTACTCATTCTATGCAAACAATCACCAATCCTGCTTTCTTGTGATTGGGACCAGAGTCTGATTCATCAGCAGTGTTCAATGCATTCTAAATTTATCACACATTAAAATGTTATAATACTACCGTTTTTGAGTAGGTGGCTCGTTACTTAATAAAACACAGTAAAGAAACACTTCACTGAAATATTGTTGAGGGCAACACTGCACATTTGACTCCACAGTGTAAAAAAGTGAATGCTTTGAACCGTCACTATCAGACAACTTTAGTGATGACATGATCATAGTATCATAACATAAACACTAACATATTCCATGGGAGCAGCATCCCCACCTGATCCCAGCACTTTGTGGCATGACTGATGTTATAATCTGTTCAGTTTAAACATCAGTTATGTTAGTATGATTGCATTAAAAAAAAAAAATCACAGACTCATTTTTTACAGCCCTGGTAGTCCTATTCTTCAAACCAGTTATATTTGCTCAAATTTGGTCTCAAGATAACCACAAGCAGCAGATGTCAAACTACCCAGCACTACACTTTTCCAGTCTCTGCCTTTTTGCTAAAATGAGGTCCAAATGAGACTGAATTATCATGGTGCAGATGTCCCATTCACACGGCAACCATAGAGTTGCTCGCCAGGCGCTTTTGCTAAGAAAGTTGTTTTTCTGCATGTGTGCCCATTGAGCGTGGCTGATCCCTTGCAAACATTAATAGCATGAAAATGATTTTCTGATGCAAATGAAGGAGTGAGCTAATAGCTCAAATTTTGAACGTTTGTAAAATAATACATTTCACAAGTGCACAAGTAGCTAACATGACTTTATGGTTACTACATCAATATCATGTCACAGCTCAGTACTGCACTTAAGGGGCCAGTTTGCTTCAACAGGAGTGCTTTACAGAGCTTTACATTCGTACATTTTAGAAACTGATAACCTGACCTTCACAGCCACTTCACACAGCTGTCTGCCAGGTGTGTGGAGGTGAGAAAGTTGGCAGGGTTGGAACTCCCTTAAGTCTGCTGTCTTCTGGGAGCTGCTGTATGAACAATCAATTCAAGTGAGGGGAGGGGCATAGATCAGAAAAAAATCAAGCCTTCTGGGCCAGTTAGCCCATATCTGTATGGTGTGATACATTGGCTGAAGCTAAGAGACAGAAGATGGTGGTGACGGATGAAGCTTACAAGAGAAAAAGGGAGAGTGACTGAAAAGGAAGCGGGGTGTACATGAATATTATTTGAAATAGATTTCTACTAAATGTAGGGCTGTGTTATTACCGGTGTCATCATCTCATGTTGATCAGCTTTACCGGATGCAGAAAGTTATCTCACTCAAGTTATGTCTTTTTTATTTAAATAAAAATAAATCCTTCTTACACAACAAAGTTGTCTCTTTCCTTCTCGATCTTCAATTTAGCGTTATAAATTTGGAACCTTACAAACCTAGCTCAACTAGCTTAATAAATGACCCTCTACAGTGAAGACATTTAGCCCCAGCACATAGATAACATGGCGATAGTTGAATTCACGTACACATACTCCACATGCAAGCAGCTTGTAAAAAAAAACAGTCTGAAGACGCTTGCAGAGTTGCATTTGTGCAATATCTGATAATATTACTGTAGGTATAGTCAGTGGACATGGTGGTTTAGCTTCTTGCAACGTCTTTGTCAGATTTACACCCTCTGCTTGTAAAGAAATGCAGGTTGTCTAAGAGGTGTGGGAGGAGGGGGGGTCATAACAGCCCCATGTGTGTCTCAAGACAGTGCAGTTGCACTCAGAGACCTTCGGTGAGCGCCAGAGTGCACCAAACCAAATTTATATATATTGTTGAATTAAATGACAGGGAATCACAATTTGAGCCACTTAGTGTTGTTTGTGTGATTTGCAGAGAGTCAGTCTTTCTTAGTTATAGAATGATAACATTATAATTAAGATCAATTCAGCTTTATCTGCTCAAGACCTGAGATGACTACCCCTGAATGTCTACAGAAGCTTAAATGAGATATAGGGGCAGCATTAAGGAGTGGTTAAGATGTGAGATGGAAAAAGCTTCGTTTTTTTTTTAGTCTAAATTCACAACTCATTGTAACATTCCCGTGTGCTTCTGATACAGAAAATATAATTGTTTGTTGTAAAATCACATCAATGCCTCTGTTCAACACTGCCTTTTTCAAAGATTATTGAAGAGGATCATCTGTTGCCATAGCAACAGAGCACCGTTTCACCAGGGGTTGCGATGCTGATTGGTCTCGTTTATAGCCCTTTTAGGTATGCTCAGTGCGTAACAGGTTTATCCCTGGAATACTGCCGAGAAATCAGGGAAGCACCAAACACAAACACAATCAGAAATACTGAGACCAAATCAATACACTTCTACTTTCTTAGTATTCTTGTACACATAGCTTTAGCTTTCAGCTGTTGCTCTTCTCTATGCCATTTTAGTCTCAAACAGCAGATGGTAAAGGTAATTCTGTGGGTTTACCAGTTCAATGGAGCTTACACAGAGGAAACGGCTCATTACATCTTTTGTATCTCAGTTGGTAAAGCAGAAGGTCCTGAGTTCAAGTAACCTCCATGTCAATTTGAAACTCCTTAAAAATTAAAGACAGATCAGTTGCAAATATAATATGAAAAAGTTCAAATGAGTCAAATGTGCTCTGAAGTAGCTCCTGTGCATTTATACAGAACTGGTAATCAGCTGCTCATTAACAGTGGCTCCACATCTGATGAAGGGGTTGTTTAAAAGACGAAGTCTTTAAGGGCACTCTGAGCAAAGTTCAATAAAGAAAAACAGATACTCAATATGTTGCATTTATAATGAGGCACTGACCTTCATCTAATGGCTCTATCATTGGATACGTGTTGATTTTGTAAAATAATTTGTGGTAAACAATGTTTACTATTTGAAGTGCAGCACTTACTTTTATTTTCCTGCTTTATATACAATAGGGTGGGCTACTGTATGCTGGGACATGGAAAAGGAAGCTTAAACAGCCAACATGTTAGCTAACATAAAAAGCTGATAGACTAACCTCACAGGTTAGCTTTAAAATGCTGGCGACTACAAAAGTATTATTGTGTGGTATAATTTAATAACACGTTTATACAAGCAATGTCATTTGAGTTATTTAAATGCTATTTACAAGTTTCTGTTGTCGCTTAACCTACTTTGTTGAGCTTTCTACACATATGACTATTTCTTTCTAACTCCTGTACCTATCTTGTTGTCTACAAAATATCTGCCACAGTGGTGATTGTTGAAAAAAAACCTGACGTAAACTGAGACTAACTGTAGGAGAATCTTATTAGCAATACACAGGGGGAATAGTTTCTGCACTGTCACATTCAAATTAGCTAAAAGGCTAACTGCTCCTCTTTGAAATACGCATGCTAATGGTGGATCTTTATGCCTAACAGTCCCAAGGGACAAAAGCTCTTTTTAAAGCTGGTTATTAGTAATGCAATATTGACAAAGCCAGTGCCACCAATATGCATTCAGTAATAGTCAGGTCTCATGGGAGCAAGTGCAAGCTCTCTGTTTACTTAGGTATTCCTCACAGAGACGGTATTAGGCTAATTGGAAAAAAAGCTAATCATGAAAGCAACACTATAAAACCAGCATACCGTTGACTGGAGAATGAAAAGGCCTTTATTTATCTGCTCAAGAAAAAGTCAAATTATTTGACAGATGCATTATGCATATTTATTAAGACTGACTTGGTCCAGACTGCCGTAATATAAGATGCCAGTCATCTAGTCTGAAATTTAACACTTACAAAAAGACGAATGTGTTTTTCTCCATAGACATGACCTACAAGACACTACAATTCTACAATTCATTTAGCAGACGCTCCTTTCCAAAAGGGACACACATAGGGAGTAGGTACAACACAAGCAAGCATCCAGAGAGGAGGAAACAACATCAGTAAGGGCTAACCAACAAGCTTAAAGTCCGATCAGACACAGGTGCTGACAGGCAGTTCACAGAGGCAAAGCACAAGTTTGTTTGTTTTATTTTTGTATATCATGGTCAACAACATCGACAGCTGCTCGAGAGTTCTAATCAGCATTTAAACAATCCTAAATATCATCGTCATGATCAATATCATCTCAAATCTTGGTAAGGTCATAGGCGTTGTTTTTTTTCATCTGCTTCAGAGGTTTGTAGATGTTATATATTTGATGTAATCACTGTCATCAGAAGGCTTTGGATAGGGCCAACTGCATCAACCTTTCCAGAAGTTACATAATCATCTATTATCAACATTTTCCCTAGTACCTTCTTTAAAGGCACGGTATAGATCGCTCAGTCAATACAATAACAAAAGATGACGTTGAGGCTGGAAGGGAATCATAGGAGTTCTCTCTGCTTACTTAATTCAAAAGCCTACCAATCAGAGCACAACTTACACTGATTTAATACTGTCAAGATTTTAGGGTTATAAAGCAATTGAAGATTCTCCAACACATTTTGTCTCAAAAAGGACAAGATACCAATGAAGGCTGTTTTTTCTATTGAAGATAATGGCACATAAAATGGTACTTACATTGATTTTTTTAAATAAATGAATGCATTGTTTTTTTGCCAATATGGAAAGTCCAAAAATGTCACAAATGTAAATTCCCATGACTTAATGACTGAGACAATTGATGAACAAACGGTTGTTGATTGGATTTGTTAAATAGTCTGTTTTCTCATGTTTAATCCACTTATTGATTATTTTCAATACATGATAGACATGATCAAAGCAGTAACAGAACTGCTAGAACTACAGTTAGGCTGGGAAAGTATCAAAGCATTCATCAAAAGGAATAAATGGTTGTAGAACACAAGAAATGAACACCACACTGTTAACCACTAACCTGAAATGTCCTCTAAGAGATCTTATAGCTGCATACCCCCCCCCCCCCCCCCCCCATTCTAACAAAATTATAGTCTTGTTTAAAAACCTTAGAATAGCGTCAAACAATGACTTATTTTTGCCTCATCTTTTGACCTATCACGTCTCTCTGGAAGTTACAAGGTTACAGATTTAGTACCTCGGAGCTGTTATTGTATCATCCTTCCTGGGCTGAAAAGGCCACCGGTCTAGTCCGACAACAGCTGAGAGGTACAAGACAGTTAGAAATCGAATGCCTTTGAAGTCAACATGGCATTACAGGCTGTTATGAAGTCCGTTCTCAGCCTGTGTTTGTGTGGGGGAATGTAACCTGCAGCTTTGGATAATAATACCATGAAGTGAAACCTTCCTCCTTTAGAAATCACGAGTCATTTCTTCAGTTTAGTGTAAAGGCTGTGCTGCATGTGGGTGTGTTGTGAAAGTCTAGTGTACTTAGAGTTCAATGGTTATGTTTTTATTTTGAAAAAAAAGCTTGAACAATGAGCCACTTTATTCCCAAACCACTCTACTATAGTAAACTCAGTCAGCTGTAACTAGAAACAACAGATCTCTGAAAAATGCAGAATCCTATGGGAAATTATTTCATACATTAGGGTTGGATGAGATGAAGAAAATAGAATCAGAGTATACAGACGCTTGTGAATGTATCTATCTATCTGTGTGTGTGTGTGTGTGTGTGTGTGTGTGTGTGTGTGTGTGTGTGTGTGTGTGTGTGTGAGTTGCTGAAGGAGGCTCCTCCTCCCCACCTGCTCTCTCTGTGTACTCCTGTCTACTCCGCTGATGGAGAACATTTTTTTTAGTGGATGCACGAATGCAGGCACACAAATATAGACAGACTAAACATCCTTGTTCAAATTAAACTCAGGTCATTTCTGTGTCAATGAAAACACTTTGTTTTCTGCTGTGCAACCACAAACAAATATATCAGTCCTCTTGTCTGTCTTACCGCCTCTTACCTGTTTATGGTTTTTATGTGATTGTTTTTCTCCGTCAGCAGGTTTAGAGAAAACAGCAGCTGCTAATTTTAACATACCTGTAATAATCACAGTTACACATGCCATTTCCTGTTTTGAGTGTCTCCCTGACCAGTCCCTTGATTATCAGCACCTGTTCTCATTACACACCTGTCCATGATGATGTCGTTAGCCAGCAGGTTTATAAAGTACTTTTCTTTTTACCTCATGTTTACCAGATTTCTCATGAGTGCATCCCTTTCCCTATATTTGTATTATCTACAGTTAATGACAATGTGTGGGTGTTCTTCTTTTTTACATTAGGATTTATGCTTTTTTCCTCACTGGAAATACATTATGGTTATCTATTTTTGAATCGTCCTCATGTGTATGACTTGTGTTTTGCCAGTAAAGCCCAAACCTTAATGAACTACACCATGTGTCCTGATATCTTTGACACAGACACTGCAATACTGAACGTTTCCAGGCATTTTTCACATGGGCTGCCTGTGTGAATGAAAACAGCAAAAACTATAATGTATATAAAACCTAGAAAAAGATACCTCCTCATCCCCTATTAAATGTAACAAAATGAATGCATCCTTTTCCGACTGTGATAAAAGAGGCACCCTATTACACTGTCTGTGGGAATGCCCTGCATTGAATTCCTTCTGGTCCGCTGTATCCAATGCCCTCACAGAGAATATCCTTCAGGTCACTATACTCCAAAAAAGACTTTTACTATGTACACAGGAGACAAAATAGATGGGTTATCTGTGACGTGAATTCAATTTGCAACATCATGTTGTCTAGATGCTAAATGGACATTTTTTTTAAAGTTTGAAAATAGGAACCCCCAAATTTTTTAGTTTAGAACGGAAGAGTTTATAGACTTAATAGGGATGGAATGAGCTGCTGCCAAATTGATGCAACCTTAATCAGGGCCTAGAGGGATTGTGGGATACACAAAGGCCTTTTAACTCCTTAGCGGATTAAACGTGTTGTTATAACTATTACCATTCTTTTGTATAACCAGTCAATTTAACATGTCTTTCAAGCATCCTTTAAGTATTTGTTGATGCCCCCATTTTCCCCTTTGTTTTTGGTGCTCTTATATGTCTTTTGTTTGATTCTTGTATGTGTGTATGTAATGAATGTGATGTATGTCCTGTCTGTTTTAATATCAAATAAAGATAATATGTAAAAAAAGAGTTTACTGAAAAAGAACGGAATATAGAATTTCTGAGGCAGTAATAACTGAGAAAAATAATGTGTTTGACCCAACTGTAAATGTGTTGGCTAATCTGTTAGCTTTCAAGAAGCTGCACTTGAAAGTTCAAGTTTGAGCTGCAGGACAACTGGGTGACATTCACCATCAATCTCATGCTTGTCAGAGAACTGCGCATCAACATGCATTCAAACCAACAAAACCCTCTTCACTATGACTCATTTAAAAGTCAACAGTCCAAAATCATCTCCTCTGATGGGCGTTTATGCAATACAGGTGGTAAAAAGAGTCAGTGGTACTCAGGCAGAAAGTAAAGAGTACTGTATGTCCTTGGTACATAAATAGAGAGTAGGAAGTCAAAGAGAGGGCGCAATATGCAGACAGATAGAGAGAGAGAGAGCAAAGGAAAGAGAGCAAATGTGGCCTTTGGGCTGAAACTGCTGAATCACCACGTCTCTTCTGATTACTTCATCGCATCATGAACCTGGAGCACTTTCCCTCCAAACCCCACACAGAGACACTGTCACAATGAAAGGCTAAGAGAGGAAACAAAGAGAAAATAGACCCAGGGAGGGTGGAGCAAACAAGAAAGAGCAGCACAAACTAAGACATCCAAACAAACCAACAAAAGGAGATTCCAAGATCTTCTCCCTCCGTGTTTCTGAATCCTCTTTCCATCTGTGCCGACATCACCTTGAAACACCCCAGAGGACACTGTCTGTTCCCTCAGCCACCTCAAAAGGGACTCGGCTCTGTTACATAAGGTCTATAGCCAACACACGCTGACTGCCTGCAAAAAAACACTAACTCTTTCATCTTGCAGCATCATTGCCGGACTCACACTGAGGTCTCTTTTTTGAGGCACAGTTAGAGAAAGCTATCAGATGTGGCACAGTCGATATGTGAGAGATGAGAGCCCGAGCTGTTGGCAGCAGAGAGAGTTAAAAAAAACGACTGCTATTTGAGTGTAGAGGGCTGTATATTTTTGGGACTATTTGCATGCTTATAACAGCATGTCTAGTTTCCCTCAATAAGCAATGCATGCGTTTGAGCCCATTTAATGCTATTATTGTCAATCTAAAGACGCAAGATTGGATGGATTACATTAGCTGGCATTAAAAGACATTTAATTTAGGAAACGACCAATGAAACCAGGATAAAACTGAAAACAAGGAGAGGAAGAGACAGAAAAAGGTTCTTAGTAATACAGTACAATCCCAAATAAATAAATCAAAACACGGTGGGGAATACTTATAGGTAAGTTAATTAGAATGAACATGTGAAAATGTTCAATACTTAATGTATGTTTATCAATTTTAGTCGTCCATTTGAACTGTTTATTGAACTGTCTTGCACTGTCTGCACTGTATAAGCCGAGGTGTAAAATGGCCATTTTAGTATTAGAGGTGTAATGATCCATTGATCTGTCAAATCCCTACTACTCCTTCAAAGTCAAGCATAGGGTTTTCTTCTGATGATGAAAAAACATTTGCATTTAAACATGAAAAATGTGGAATTTTAAAATGAAACAGGTCTTTGTTCCGTTTTGTTAACAAAAGAGGTCGTTTTTCAATTTAATGTCCAAACCATTTCAGATATCAACATTGCCAAAACTGATAAAAAAAAAAAAAAGTTTTTTTAAAGTGAATTAGAAATGTGTTCAAAATATACTCCAATGAAGGCCCCTGAATCGAATCGAATCAAAATCGTATCGTGGCAGACTTTATGATATAGGCAAGATTCGTATCGTGATGAAACTGGTGATTTAGCCCCCTAGTTAGTATCAGATTCCTAGATGTCTATTGGTCTGGTACACAGTGGTAATATGGTAAACTGGGATAACCAAACAAGCAGATTTGATAATCCCTCTTTTCAATTTTTAGGGTGTTTATTTGTTTGTGCTATTCTTGTCAGTGTATTATTGTATGATTGCCTGGAGGGATTGCCTTCAATTTGGTACACACCAACAAATGGACACAAGGATTAAATTGGTGGTCTAAGGTCAGGGATCAACATCACTGTGACCTTATGTCCATTCGCAACACCAGGAGCGGATTTTATAATCAGTGCTTTATTGTTTCTCTTTCATCCCTCTTAGATAAATGATTATTGGATTAGTGGACACTCTCCCCACACTACCTCTTGTGTACATGTTTGTTAGTGTAGAGAGTCTACTGATAATCACAAGGTCTGCAGAGATTTTATAGTTTGGCCATTATGTAAATGATTATTTTTAAAGGTTTTTTGTGCGACCCTTACTGTTCATAGTAGGCCTTGTTATACAGTTGTTTGTTTTTAGAGTAAAGAATTCTCAAATCCCTTGACCATGCCACAGTGACATTTTCAGGCTATGGGAAAAACTAAAGAACTATGAGAAAACTAAAACTGGACTGGTTGGTAGTGCCCTACAAGTGCAAGGCAATTATTCTATTTTAATTGATAATTCAAAGAAGACAGAAATGAAAATTCACAAGCTGCTGTTCAAATAGCTTAATCACGCACTAATAGTTGAAGTCATGAAAAACAGAGTCCTCGCAGCTGACAAAAAAAAGCTCCAGGTTATCTTTGTAATACCCCAATATATGATGCACTTATTGGATAAGATTGTTGACCAAATAAATGTCTTGAAGAATAAAATAGTAATTAAAACTGCTCCATCCAACATAGGGCATCTTTTATATTGTGCTTGAGGATGAATGAATCCTTCAAAAGCTTTAAAATCAGTTTCAGTTTTCTGTTTGGAGATACAAACTAACATGTATTCCTGCCTGACCCTAATTATCAGAATGTAGCCTTGATGTGGATAACATGCAGAATGACCATTAGCATTTTCAATGTGACTTTCCGTCTTCTAAGTTACAATTCAAAGAGCCTCGAGTCCCATTCTTGGCTGGGTGGAAAATCAATAACACTAAGCAGAATGCCTCCTTGGCCCTGAGGCTTTCAGAGAAGCTCTGTCTGCGAGCATCCCAACAAATAATAACATGAATATTTATGAAGAGGTCTCTGGATGAAAATATTGTTTACACACAAAATGGGAGAACGTCTGTAAAATTATGCAAGTGAGGATACAATATATTTCTTAAAGGTAAGATTAGAATGTTTTGTTGGCATGGTAACACTGCTCTTGCTCTGCAATAAAACTGTGATTGTGTCTAAGGATTTTTTTGGTGTGGACCAGAGCAAATAATGGACATTTATTTAGCATATTGGAAGAACCTTAATTTAATTTTTACACTGGCAACGTCTCTTCATTGTAGTTTCACTCAGTGCAGATGTGTACTGAATTAACAATCACCATGAAGTCTTTTATTATCAATCTCTAAGCATGCTGGACATTTAACACAAATGGTGGGTTGAAATTAACTCTCTTTTTTGAAACCTCTGAATCATGTGAGTTAAACCACATCGTTCATTCTGGTTGGAAATCTTTCTAAAAATGTTGGTGTACACCATTTGCAAGCAACAGTGATTTAAAAGGACAACAATATGGATGTCAAAAGCAACTTGTTATCAACCACAAAATATCAACCTGAACCTCTCTACATCCATTCCCATTGACATTACAGAGTTTACAGTTAAAATAATTATGTATTTAAAAAGCATTTCCAGATATTTATACAATTCTAATATGTGCTCCTTACATATTCTGTAAAAGCATGACTGTGCTAAAGAAACCTAATGCATTGAAGCACCTCTTTTCTGCAGTGTCTCACATTCATACATGGCCACATCATGATGGTGGCAGCCGCCCAATCATATGCCTCCAAAACACTCTCAGCAAGAGACGCAGGATTACCATAATATAGCGCTGCCAGTCACTTTCAGTCACTACGGTGTGGTGAAGCTTCAGCACTCATGGATGTATCCACACATGAATAATGCACCATTTTAGAGATAATCCAGTGTAGGTTGTGTTGGAAACAATACTGACTGTCACTGCACTAAACATTGAATTCCATTTGGTGGATTTAATGTACCTGGGCCTGCTATTCAGACGTTACTTAATCAATGGAACATAGCAACTGTTTGTGCCAATTACTTCAGTAAAGAAAGACAATAACATGGCATTGAGACCCTGTGCAGAACCCATTTAGTGAGAACTCATTTAGCTTCATTTGCATTTCACTTTGTGCCGGCACTTAAATCCCAGTATCAGGCACAAACAGTGGCACAATCCCAAAGAGGGACTAATCGGTATCCTACTTACACTAAAAAATGCTTTAATATATTTATTTTTAAAGGATTTACCCGCCTGTTAAATCTATCTTTGGAACCAACAAGATGCAGGGTAGAGTCATTTTCCAAATCTCAGCTATTCTCATCTCTGGCAACATTTTTTGTCAGGGCCACTTGTTTGCTTCAGCACATCTTCAATGTCAACCTTGGAAACATCTTAGAAACGATCTCTACGTCCAGCCTCATTTTACAGTTCCTTAACTATGCTTTTGATCATCACACATGATTTCATGTGTGGTTTACTACACAATAGTCCCCATCTAACAACACTCCACAACGTTTCATTAAAGCGAAAAGGTCAAAACTGTTTCATCCGGCCACCACTTCGTCACATCGCTCTCCAGTACAAGCGAGACAAGATGAAGCCACACAGATAATGATGGTAATGAATAGCTGTAAAATCCATCATCAAAATCCATTCAGAAACCCTTCATAGCTAGAAAATGTGATTTGCAGGAGCAGAAAGGAGCAAGGGGATGGCAGCATTGTTACAGAGCCAGAGGCTTACGTTACAGTTGTAGTGTAGGCAATGTTTTATTCAGCTCTACATGCTCCTCTATGACAGTGTATGATGTACGACTAGAGAGCATGAGGACATCCTGCTAGCCAACTTTGTCAAGACATGGAAACACTTACTCATAGCCATTGAATACAAACACATACACTGACAATAGCATTTATGTGGACACACATGGTGTCATCAAGGCTCATGTAAAACACACAATGGCGAAGGCAGGTGACAGTGCAGAGAGGAGGGATGTGTGAATCCAGAACCCCAGAAAAAAAGGCTGGCCTGTCTGCTTAGATTAGTAGAACTGTTTCTATTTCGGGAGCAGCTTCAGAGAACAGAAACGATTCATTTAGTGATAAACAGAACACACAGAAGAAGACACTTGGACAGAAGTTCGAGTTTTCCCAATACCAGCATCATACATGTACAGTCCTCTTTGGCAGATGGGAGTTTTTTTCATAGGACTGTAAAACTTTTAATGAGCTCCTTTCAGACTTATTGACTGCTGAGTCTCCATTCATACCTCTTCAATGTCAACCTTATGTTGTGAAACAATCTTTACTCAGGCTCTAATTATTGACTTTCTCTGTTATGATGTAGAGCATATGATTTTATGTGGGGTATTAAAGAATAATTGGGATGTGACAACACTACACCACATGGTACCAAGGCTGGTACCTTTACCAGTATGCCTCAGATACTGTCCAAAATGTGGTCTCTGGTAATGGCGAGATCTAGCATAATCAATAACCTCCCCCACAAAAAAAAAAATCTTGTGATTTAAGGTACATTAATGTTTGACATTAACAAACAGCAAAAATTGTTGTGCAGAGTGTAATATTTGTGAAACTAGCAAGATATTAGAAATCAGTATTTTTCCTCTAACATTATACATGTATAGTATATTTCATCACACAAGTTTATGACTGGGACTCTGTATCGCCAAATACTAATGTCTGAATATCAGAATCTGTAAATAATTGGAAGTAGGTTAACTATCCAACATCTCTTGCAATGACAAAGGATGTCACTCAAGTCCAAAACCAATTGCAACCACATATATCAGTAAACATTGAGGCAGTCAACAAACACTTCAGTTAGCTTTTTGGTAAATCATGTTCTTTCTGGCTGACTCTAAACCAAACAGTTTTTACATTTAATCTGTACAGCATCCCAAAAGTCGAAAAACACGGTGCCAGTCAACATAACCGGCAACTACTCCAACTTCCCAGCAGCCAATTGGACAACACAACCCATCATTAAAATCACTTACATCCCAACACTTACCACTCATGCTGAGGCTCATCAATGACCAACAGGATCTTGAACTTCTTGGAGAGGGAAGGGGAAGGAGCCGACTGCTCCACAAACCCGGCAGCGGTTGCGGCCGTCTGTTTGACAGCGTTGGTAATGGAGCTGAAGGAGCTAAAGAAGCCAGAGGACCCGCCAGAAGAGGAGGACTGGGCCTGTGGAGACTGCTGAACCTGCTGGCTCAGACGCCGCTCCTGGGTTGCGGGGGAGCTGGCTGGCACCTGGGATGCTGCTGGAGCTACAGTCGGGGACTGGGCAGGAGCATTTGCTGGGGCTTCACCTTGCTGGGAAGGGGAGGAGGCAGTAGGTGGAGGAGGAGCAGGAGGGTCAGGCCTCTGGAGGTCTGACATGTATCCGTTGGGCAGGTTGGACATGAAGCTGCTGTCAGAAAGGCGGCGGCGGAGGAAGTTCATGGTTGCGGTCAAAAAGGTTGGATAATTAGTTGCTGTTTAAGATGGTCTCTTGGTTTCTTGGCTGAAGGGAGAGAAAGCCGGAAATTGTCCCAAAAGAGAGAAACACACAGATCAGAGGTTAGATGAATGACAGAGAGCCAATCAGCAAAGGTATTTGATAAGAGAGCTGCTTCTCTGTTGAAGGAATGGAGTACAGGGAGGAAGGAAAGGATGGATGAAGCGATGGATTAAGCTCTGGTCCAGTCTTCAAGAGACAGCTCTCCAAAGCACAGCACAGCCAGCAAAAACTGCGCGCGTGTATTGGTAGTCCTCCTCCTGTGCCTTACTCCTCCTCACGAACGCATGAGTGACGTATGAGAGTGTGTGTCTGTGTGTGTGTGAGAGAGAGAGAGAGAGAGAGAGAGAGAGAGAGAGGTGTGGTTTGGTGTCGCCCCCTTCGGTAAGGTGATGGTGTTCTCCGCCACGTCTACTCTGCCTTCCAGCTTCCTGAGCTACTGCAAACTGAATGCGCTGAAGAGATGCTGCTCTCTCTGCTTATCTCACCCTTTCACTCTCTCCCTCTCCCTCCCCGCTCACTTTCTCGCTCGGCACGCTTGCTGGCTGTCTCCCCCTCCCCTCCCCCCTCCTCTTCCCTCCTGTCATCATCCTCCTACATCACAGGCTACGTGTGTGTGTCGTGCTGCAGCCTTGTAGCGCTGCGTGCCGTGTGCAACCACTGGAAGGGGTTTCCTATAAGCGTGCATAAGGTGGAGTTCACAGATGGGAACGCCATCCACCCTACTCTGCAAGCCCCACCTCCTTCTCCCGCCAACAATCCATCTTTATAACCTCCCTTTTAACCTGCCTTTCCTTCATCCCTTTTCCTCCATTGTGGGCTCACAAATGTGACATAGCTGATACATTTTCTGGAGAACTGATTCTGGATAAATAACCCCCACTCTGAGAATGTGTTTTTTTTTTTGTTTTTTTTATAATTTGCCATCCAAAGCATGTGGCCTTATGGAGTGCATTGTTAATCTAAACCCCTCTGGGGAAGAAGCCAAGGTAGAGGACAGTAGTAAAACAGGAGGAGAGGAGAAAGACAGAGATCAATTCCTCACTTATGGTTTCTATCGACTGATTTAATCAGTGGAATGATTCCCTCCAGTGGAACGTGTTGCTGTGTCCTGTTCTGCAGCATTACAGCATCACATGGAGGTAATTGTGGCGCTGACCAAGGGTAGCCATGCTTGGAAAGATCCAATAATACTATCAGTGAGATGCACTATTCAATATCTTACGGCATATTGTGCTCTTAGCAATTAGGGCCACAGCATCAAGCAGAGCAAGGACTGTATTGAAATGAAGGGAATAGTTTAATTTTCCAAATGAACTGAATACAAGAAAACGTCAAGGTGCCCCAAAAGTCACTGAACTTTGCACACAGGTCAGAAAAATTTCAAAATTCATGGGTTTCTTACAGTAGGTTTACAACCTCCCATAGTTACTGTACGGTAAAAAATAATTAAAAAAAATTCAGCACCTGTAGGTTTCGCAAACATGGAAGAACCTTGGTTGGCATTCACATCAGGGAAACACCAACAAACAGATTGTTGGAGCAAAATATTAAATCCAACTGGAACTCTAAATGTACATTGTATTTTGAATGAATTGTTTCACCAACACCGTAGCAGTGGTGGTATATAGAAATACTCAGTCTTTTTCCTGGTAGCCCTGTTTTTCTCCAAGTCCCATGGAGGTATCAGTATATTCCTTTCAACACAACACAATTTGTTTCTCTATCTCTTTCACTTAGTGTTTGCAAACAAACACATCCTATTGGCTTAATAATGTATTCACTATCTTTGGGCACGACAATAGCACAACTCCAACCTTAATGCCGACAGCATCAGCAGCAGGCTCCTTCTGTACCGCACTGTTTGCTGCCCTGAGCTTTACTTTCAGAAATAGTCACAAGATGATAGGACAAAGAGAGAGAGAAGGAAGATTATTCAAGCAGGAAGAATAACCCACACACCAAGAGTAACAGCTTCAAGGGCTGCAGCAGAGAACAAAATATAGTCCCAAAAGTACTTCTATCTTGTCTTCAATGGACAATTATTCCTACAAGGATGGAAAGCAGAAATATTCCTCAAATCATTTATCCAATTTGACTGCTCATACAACCGAAAGTATTGTGATTTTTTTAGAGCAGCTTGAATTTTTAATACAGATTTTTTTTAAGCACTGATACTATTTCAATTGATGGAAATGTATTCCTTGACCTTTAAACCATTGAAATACTGCTATTCATCTTCACTCTACACCACTCATCTGGCCGTATCTCTTCTGGACCTGAAAGCTATTTTCCAATGACTCATAATTCAAGTCTTTTTTTAACGGATGAGCAATTGTTGCAATTTGCAAGCGAGGAGCAAGTGCTGTATAGATTTCTGAACAATACTGCAGCAGCCCCCATCTGCCACCAGCATAATAATCAATTCATCCCTTATGTTTAGGAAATAACACAAACATTTAACCGCAGAAGGAGGTGTGGACAATTTTTAAATGGGCCACTAGGCCCCTGTTTCAATATGATGCACATTGAACAGAAAATGTGCTGATGATGGGAAAAAGGTGGTCCCACAAGTCTTGTAATAACAAGGAGAAAAGAAGGAAGAGATTTTTGTGTAAATATATTGCTCTTTTGTCTCCAGCATCAAACAGTTAAGTTGAATACAGTGCAGTAAAATAACAAATAAAAGCGACTTGCGTTAAGCCCTCAAACGAGACTGTTTTGCACAACATGCAGGATGCACATTTGTAGCGAGTCACGATGAGTCGAGCCCACTGAGAGGGGTGGGGGGTGGGGAGGGAGGCATGTTCAGTCAACCAGAATAGAGCCGAAGTGAGTCACAGTCAGAGCTGCAGTGTGAACTGTTGCGACAATCCTAAGCTCATCCTGGCCTACATGTTTCATGACACACGTACACAACACATCGGGCTTTCTACAAACACCCATCATATCATAAGTGTGCATATGAAATTATGCATGAGTCAAAGATTAAACACTTTTTTCTCATATTTTCCTGACATGCAAACAGATGTTCACACACAAATTTTAAATTGAAATCAAGGATATTTTAATTCACAAGTGTCATCAATAAATAAAAGTTATTATGCTATTTAACATTAATTATGTCTGTCATAAAATGCATAATGTGATCCCTCTTCATTGACGGATATTTAATATTTATATGCTTCACAGTTTACTGCAGGTGTGTGTGTGTGTGTGTGTGTGTGTGTGTGTGTGTGTGTGTGTGTGTGTGTGTGTGTGTGTGTGTGTGTGTGTGTGTGTGTGTGTGTGTGTGTGTGTGTGTGTGTGTGTGTGTAGTGTAGTGTGCCCTGGCCTGGTTTTAAGGGATTTGCTTCAGATATTCAGGCTTGTGTGGGCGAGTATGCCATGGTCAAACCTCTTGTGGCTCCACTGGCTCATTTAAGATAATCCTAGAAAATCCAAATACTTTTGCACTCTGCACATCTGGCATTGACAGCAGGTGCTCATGCCATGCCACAACCTCACTTCCAAAATATTTCATGAATTAGTCGTTTCAATTTTAACTCGAAGTACTCAAAACATAATAATTAAAACAGACTTTTTAATCACTAAATATAATGGGGCAGCTTGAATCAATGGAAGTTTGCCCTGCAGGAAGAGATCTCAGAAGCACCAGCAGGTTCATTGAAAACACAGGGTGGCACAGTCCAGGAAGCAACAGCGTTATTTTGAGGCCATGGTATTGCAAAGTACATTGTTAACCTGTATTTAAAGGAGACCTTACAATGGTAGACCTTCACAGAAGTTACATTGATGTGCTTCTTGCTTTAGAAAAGGGTTTTGATGCTATTACATCAGACAAAAAAAAGAAAAGAAAGATTAAAATGCCTGAAGCTACTTAAGGGAGCAGAGTCGATTCAGCCATAAAACATAGCTCTTTGAATGAACTTCAATAGTGGTTTATATGGTGCATAGAGCTACAAGAGTAAAACACCCACACGCGAGTCAAATGTCTGCTGAAGATCTGTTGAAACTACATTAAACCAGGTAGTTTGTGTGTAAAAACCGCATTCATGTATGCACAACCAAGCTTACTTTCACTATTCTGCAGAGGCTGTTGCAGAGCTAAAGACAATGCTGCCTGGCTGTATTATTATATTTTTAGCCACAGCAACACTTTCAAGTTTCAAAACTGCCATGGTAACAAGTAGAACAGTGGTTGGCTTGGGTATCCCAACAAGAAAAGCACAACATGTCTTTAATAACACACTTGAAGCAAATGTTAACGTGTTGCAGAGGTTCAAACACAAATTTTAGCTCAAATTTGGCTGGATGCTAATGTTAACTTTAGCCACCCCCGTGGGGGGGGGGGGGGGGGGGGGGGTCTTCATGAGGTTAGCAAAAACATAATCCATCCTTAATTTAACTGATGGTAGACACATTTTATTTGAAACCTAAACATACAACACATATAAAAGCAACACAAATTTACATTATATTAATTGTTACTTCAGTAAAATAAATAATAAATAAATTGTAAACCCCCATTTATTAAATGGTCTGAGCCTTATTTAATGTTAATGCCAGGGGCAGGCCCACTGAACTTAACTGTTAGGCCAGTGTCGGACTGATATCGCTATACCAGCACCTGCACAAAAGTCTGGATGCCAAAATTGAAAGAAGAAGCAGGGAACTGGCTATACCATTTGACCCCAACAATATACGGCTGTACAACTTATATCAATTAGCTCAAAAGCTGATTGGAGCCAGGCAGAGGAGGCCAGTGTTAGCCAGGAGGCTAGCACTAACGGTACTATTCCAACTCTTTGTTACATTGATAATAAATCAGATCTTGGGAGGGCCTCTTCACTGGGCCCTTCGGGGTCCTACCTTTTTCGCGGTGACTCTGAGGGTCAAAATAATACAACATTTCAGGTAACATACATTTTTTCACGGAACACGTGCACATTTCAGTTTACGGAAAGGATGGGGCAAAACTTCTTGTTGATTGGACAGAAGCCAAGTCCATGCTAACATTTAAATACTGTGTACCACTCCCAATGAGGTTCTTGTAGTTTTTATTAGTAAGAAAACTATGGAAAAGGAGATTCAAATAATATGGAATATTGTTACAAAGAGTTATATGATGGACTTTTCAATGCTTACATTGCATTTGTGATGAGCCTTCCTATTCTGTTTGCAGACCCCTGTGTGATTAGGTGTTCCTGTGTAGGAGGAGGTCAGATTGGCAGAAGGTATGTCCAAGGAATGATATAATAACTCCCCTTGAAGACTAGACCAGAGGGCTGATAAGCCAGCTCTCTCGTTCTCCTCCTAGCTAGCAGGTCTTTTGTTTGGTTGTGTTCCTGGTTCTATTAGATTTGCTTTTGTGCACACACTACACTCTTTACTTCGCCTCATCCACACACTCACATAAGTCATCTTGGCTTACAGTTTCACTATGATTATTCTGTATATAAGTAGCTCAGTATTTATTGAAAAAAAGGTTTTACATGAATTAATCATTAGCTGTGTGGTCTTCTCGTATGTTTTTGTTGTCTGACTTATGGACTTGTTACATGCTATTCCGCATGTCTCTATCTCCTTTTGTATCTTTGTTGTTCTTGTCCATGTGAATGCTTTGCTTGCCTCTCTTGTGTTTGTGTGCCTGTCCTCCTTCTACATAAAGTAAAGAGGTTGTGTGGTTCAGGTTCTACATATGGTGGTAGCTTAAGCTTCTTAACATTCGATTTTTACAATCTACATCTGTCATGAGATATTCTGTGAATGTTTGTTTGGCCTTTCTTGTTCCCATGAAATCCTAAGTATGCCTGTCATTAGTGTTTGGGAGACTTTTACAAATTAAAGTGACTTGACCTGACACTTAAATGGCAACAAGGTACCAAGCAGGGTTCTGGGCTGGCCATCAGCAGCAAGTTTTGCTTCAGGGTCTTGCCCAAGGACATGAGGAGTGCAGCCGCCTCAAGAAAAATGAACTTACTGGTTAAAAATCCATATCAAAATGTAATGTATCATTGGGCGCTTGTGGCGCATTGGTTAATGCGCGCGCCCCATGTATGGAGGCCATGGTCCTCCAAGTGGGCGGCCCAGGTTCGAATCCAGCCTGTGTTTCCTTTCCCGCATGTCATTCCCCACTCTCTCTCCCCGATTTCCAGCTCTACCCACTGTCCTATCTCTCCATTAAAAAGGCACAAAAAGCCCAAAAATAAATCTAAAAAGGAAAAAAATGTAATGCATCATTACGCGTCTTCAAACATCTGAGTGAAAATAAACATCCATTACTACTAGCCAACCTTGTCAAAAACAGCGTATTTACACGTAAATATATTAGTGTGTTACTAAATCATCCAACGGTTCATGTACCTGTAGTTCTATGATAAGCTATGGTGTGATGGTGACATTTACTCTCTAACTAAAACATACAATTTAACCTATGTTTCATTTGGTATACATAGTCTAGTTAATAATCATTCAAAATTCAGCTTTTCTTCTTCTGTACAAACACAGCAGCTGTTTGGAGCTATAGATTAAAATGATTAAGAGACAGCGGTCATGTCTGTAGAAGTTAGTATTATGAATTATACTAAAGTTAAAAACTTGTGTCTAAATGTATCAGCAGCTTCTGTTGCCTATATTATAAACCTTATAGGATCTATTCTGCTCAGTGTCACTGTAACCGTCAGTGGGGTAAGATAAAAATGGCTGCCTGTGTTCATCTCCTCCTGTGGGAGCCTCAAGCAGCTGTGCATCAATGCAGTGTGTGTGTGTGTGTGTGTGTGTGTGTGTGTGTGTGTGTGTGTCTGTGTGTGTGTGTCTGTGTGTTTAATGGTACATTTTCTTTTCATGTTCCTTCACTCGACATGGGCAGCAATGGCAATCTCCATGGCAACAGGCGTGCGAAAGCTGAATAGATTCTGCAAGTTTGTGCACGTCTGTGTGTGTCTGTGTTTGAACTAACATTGGATATGTGTTTACAAACACTGGCTCATTCCCATCAGAAGAAGCTAATAATGAATTAGAATCTAGTTTCATTAAAATATGCATGCTGATATTTCTGCACATTTAAAGATCGCTATGTGTTATGTTTTTTTTTTATGTAAGTTGACTGCAAGATGAACTTAAGTGTATTTCTTTGCCAAGCTAACAATTCAACCAGTAGACATCCAAATTCATTGTACCTGAGGCAATGAGCCTCCACCACAGGGACATTAACATCTGCAACTCTCAGTGCCATGCATGTGGTTTACACACGTTAATTCCAAATCCCTTTAAATTGTAAAAATCAATGTATTTTCACCACACATATCGTTTCAGTTTATTAGTTGCTCTTGTTCCAAACAAAAAGATACAAAACGCAGCCTTCACTTTCGATTCCAGACAGCAACTTCTCTCATTTTCACACTGGCCCACAGACAGTGTGAGGAAAGATTGAGGTGTGATGGAAGGATTCACAGTCTTCAGAGTGGTTTATCTTTACAAGCTTTGTTCCTGCATTCTTGCTTTCTACAATTTCTACAAGTAAACCTTTCTGCAAGCATTAGAAACAAAAATGAGAAATGGACTTGAACAGCTGAAGAATCTGTGAAAAATAATACTCTTCTATTATGCGTAACTTCCCTGTGTTGATTAATGTTCAGTTTCCCCATGTAAAAAAAAATTGTCATAGCAGTATCAAATAATAATGTGCATACTGATGAACCTATAACCATCACCAGAATCTTTAGTCCCATCCCCACCCTGGACTTACATTATTTTTTTTTTCTTGAAAACAAAACTACAAATGAATGTTGCTGGCAGCTTAAATAAATTACTGTTGGCAAATATGCTCATACAACTTCAAAGGTGGTCATATGTATATTTTTTCGGGTGTAAAACTGAACTCAAAATGATTTTCACAACATGCTTCGTATGTCATGTAAAATGTGTTGCTTAAACAGATACAATACATCACAGCAGCTTCATGCTCCATGCCCAGCACCGTATAGCTGACAGACAAAGCAGGTGAGTAGAGTAGACTCATATATTGTAGTCCTGTATATTTCCCCCCCCAAGAGTTCCCAGAGCACAGAAGAAATAAATAGTGGAATAACAGTTTGTTGAGATGTCAGAAACAAAAAAAGTGCTTAAATTCCCTAACATATATTCGGTATCAACTTTTAGAGATTTAAGTAATCATCAATTGATAACGTCACAAAAACCACCTGCTCTACTGAATAACGATTGTTTAACCATACATATTTACAACTTACTAAATCCTAAAGGGAACGATACTATACAGTATATCCCCAAGGTAACACCGACACAGTAATTAGGCTTTAAAACACGAGGTAGGAAATAGCTCCAGGCTATAAGAAACATACTAATTCAAATCTTAGGGTCACGATTGTAAGCATTTATTTAACACATGCATAGTGCAGGATGTACGAGTAATACTTTACTTAAACTGGTGCTTCACAGTCCCTGAATTAAGGCACCTCAACCGAATGAGTGAGGATTAAGTGACCTTATCAATATTCATTTGGTTGAGAAGATTGCTTATGGCAATTACTGAGAAGATAATATTTTTCCTGCTCCTGACAATTCAATAATGAGCTGCAGACATATTGCTAACTTTCACGAGTCTACATTCATTATTAATTCATTAAAATTAATGTGAGAATTGGGCCTATGAGATTATGCAGGGGTGAAGACTGATGATAGCCTCAAAAGCTTTTTGTCTTTTACCTTTACAGATAGGCTATATTTTGAGCCCAAACCACCTCTGGCAAAAGAGCAAGTCTTAGACCTGACAGGAGCAGTCATCATTATCGTGTCAGGGTGATTCAATTCTCATATATCTAACATTTTGTTTTTTAAAATACAAAAATGTAAACACCACATATTGTGAAGAAAATGATCATACAGACAGAGCAGCCCTGACTACTACTTTGTCTAACCCTTCCACAGAAACAAAACATGCACTTTAACTTATGTCAATACTGTCAGTTTACGACTCTGTTTTTTGCACATTTACATTTAATCTTCCATATTGAATCTTCCTATTTAAGACTAGTAATGCTTAGTTAAATCCTGGTTGTATATATTCACATTCTTAGTTTTGATATTTTTAGTACTTATTTACTTTGTATTTAATATTATGTTTAGATTTGCTAACATTGTGTTTTTTACTCATACTGTGTGTTTGGATAACCTGCTGCTGTAACGCCACCATTTCCCAGTTTGGGATCAATAAAGTAATTATATTATATTCTATTCTAAAACGGTTTGGGTTAGCTTTCACATATGCTTCAACTTACTATGTCAAATATATTATGAAAAAAAGCACATGTCAACTAAGCAGTGGATCTTAATGACCTACTTCGACATTTAAAGGTAACTCCTTAAAAATAGGTTTAGTAAGATTTGATGTAAATTAACATGCATCTCAGAGATAAGGGGGAGGCCTGTGTCATGTTTTATCAGTTTAAATATGACTACTGTCAGAGGACTGTGTGGCTTCATGTCAACTTATACCTTTTAAGAAAAATGCTGCTTACCTTTGCAAGTTCAATCTGCATTCCTATACAGGAAACACATGTTTGCCCGTTTCTGCAAACCAGCCTTATGGCCCATATTTACAGTCTATGCCCACACCTCATGCCACCTGGTTAAACCTGGTTAAACCTGGTCAAAAACCACCCTCTGCTGGCTAAAGTTGGCGTTTGCTTGGATGATTATTTTATATTTCTATAATTTCTATACTACAGTACTTTATATTTATCGCCTGTATTCAATCATAGACATGACTATGCTGAAATAAAATGCTCAATAGCCATTATCTAGCGTGTTTAACAGCTATTTTACGGTTCAGTGGGCTTACCTATCATCTTAGACTCGATTTCCCGTGAGCCTCCAGTCCGCAACAGACTCATGACGTCAGTTCTAGGCGACTGTCAAGCACACAGCTGACCCAGCCTGACCTGATGAACGTGCCCAGGCGATAATTGTGATGATTAAAGTGCCTTTCAGTGGTAGTGATCGTGTTTCGCGGCATTAAAACCCTCATTCAAACATGTATATCCAACTTTATGCTACCAGAACATTATTTTGCTCGTTATTTAGTCGGTTATTCCGCTGATACACAGGCGTAAGTGGTTCCTGGGAAGCTGGTGAAACTAGCTAGTTCTGAACAACATGACTCTCCCCGCTTTGCACACCACCGGCGTGCTTTACAGGAGGATTTTGTCACAGTTTCCTCAGGACATTAGTCTAGCTTTTGCCTATGGATCTGGCGTTTTCAAACAGCACGGCACCAACCAAGGTCAAATGGAGGTAAGCGACCCTGGTCCAGTTTCTAAACACCACTGACAATGTCTCTGCAGGTAAACTTTTCATTATCATGACATCTGCGTGTGCTTTAATGAATGAGAGTGGACTGAAGCACTGGTCACTTCAAATGCTTTGGATTAGTTTGTTCAACTACTGGCTACTTTAGATATAAATCTTGAACAAACAAAGTATTTACTTTAGGTTTAGGGAACGGGGTTAAAATCTCGTATAGTCAATGTGTTTCTATTGATGTTGTCAATTTATATCACTATATTTCTTTAAATGTGTTGGGGGGGGGACTGTGCATAGGTCAATTTCATTATCTAAATGCACTATTGTTTTGACCTTAAGGGGAAAACTAAAGGCGCTACATTATAAGTTTGTGAATTAAATGTAAACGATGCTGCCAAAGATTTTAAATCATGCATAAAACTAACTTACAAAAGGAAAACACCAAAATGGAAGCCAAAGGCTTCAGGGTATTCAAGAGGCCATCATACACTCTTAACTGATATAAAAAAGTAATTTAACCTGATGTGTGCACAAAAAAAACCTCAATTGTGACACAATACCAGAGCACAGTCAGGAGAAAAAGGTTATTACACAAAAAAGGCAGAGAAAGACCTATGCTTCCTCTCTGATTTTGCTTGATTAACAAAAAAGGACACACTTCTGATGTTGTGTCACAAAACTCGGGATATCTAACACTGAAGACGAAGCAAGAAGCACCATGCAACTTGATGTGTGAAAGAGAGAGAGAGAGAAAACCTTGTCAGAAGGCGTAACAGTGATAATAATAATAAAATACGATTCCATTAAAGTTGATAATAACCAACGATACTGAGTTATCACCTCACTTTGTGTTTTTCTCTAACATACACAGAAGAACATGCTTGACTTTGTGTTTGCGGTGGACGACCCAGTGACATGGCACACCATGAATCTGCTGCAGAATCGCAAACACTACTCCATCCTGAAGCTTCTTGGACCCACAATGATCAGCTCTGTACAAAATGAACACGGGGCTTCGGTATACTACAACACACTGGTGCCCGTCGATGGAAGGGTAAAAGCCTTTATCTCTGGTTTATATGTTTCATCTTCAAATAGCCCAAATGTCTGGCTAGATTATGCTAACGGTATACACAAATGGCCTTCTCCTTTTCTTTTCAGATTATCAAATACGGTGTGATAAGTACAGAGTCTCTGATAAATGACCTGATGCACTGGAAGACCCTGTATGTGGCCGGACGTCTACATAAACCGGTCAGTATCGTGATCACAGCTGTTTATAACAGATGATTTTATTGCCGAATTTTTTTTATCTGACATCCTCTAAGTGTTTTTCTAAGATCTTTTCGGATATATAAAACATGTTACTTCAGTTGAGTGTTTTTTGAGAACATACAGAGTTGAAATTGTTGCAGATTTGGGGAACTTGTCATTCTAAGGTTTTGCTAAAATGTGCCCGCTTTAATGTGTTCCCCATGCAGGTGAAAATGTTGATGCAGGGTGAAAATGGAAAGCTCCGTGCGGCCCTGGTGGCCAACCTGAAAAGTGCCGTGACAGCCTCCTTCCTCATGCTGCCTGAGAGCTTCACTGAGGAGGACCTCTTTCTGCAGATAGCTGGTGTCTCGTATGCAGGTAAGTGGCTGGCATAATATAGAAAAACCTCAAGATAATGAGATGCATACACATTTAAAAGATGACCTTATGGTCAGAATTAAATCAGATATACTAGTGTGTGTGTGTGTGTGTGTGTGTGTATATATATATATATATATATATATATATATACATATATATACTGTAGTATTTACACAGGCAGTTGTGAACTAAGATATAAATATAATTTCCTGTCATTACTTTGTCTCCCACTAAGCAGGCACACACACACTTTCTTTCCATTGTTATAATATCCACACTTGCGGTTCTATGTGTAATATTGGTTTTGCATGTTTGTTTAAAAATGATGACATGCTTTATGAAGGTACAGTCAAACCATCGGGACGGTATTTGTCATCCCTCCCTCATCAGGGTTTTAGATTGGCTGGTGTTTGATGTTTTTGAAATAGTTAAACTAAAGGTTTTGTAACTTTATGAGTTGTCAGTACTGACCTAGTTTATTTTAACAGACGTCTTAGCACGCAAATAAAACAATCCTGTGTCACTATGAAACATTTAAGACTGTAAACTAAACAACTGAAGGTACTACAGAAAAGTCTGTAAAGCTTGTCCCTAACAAACGTTTGATAGTTTATGTATGCTTTTGAATTCTGTGCCTCTGTAGGGGATTTCCGAATGGTGATCGGAGAAGACAAATCCAAGGTGGCGAATATCGTCAAAGACAACATTCAGCATTTCCGAATTCTGTACAGCAACATCCTGCGGGACTGCCCTCAAGTGGTTTACAAGCCCCAACAAGGAAAACTAGAGGTAAAAACATGGCACACTCAGATACATGGAAGACACACCTTCTGACATGACCTCACTTGGCACCTTGGCAACACAACAGAACACTGTGTGCTGCTCTTTCAGCATGTGACCCATGATTACCTGTAATACAACTCCACAGACAGTAGTCTAGCTGAGTTACCTGTTTTACTACAGATGGAACGTGTGTACAGTGTTGTGTCTGTTTCACATTGAACAGCGTTATTACATAGGTGTGAGGCGTTATCTTCTCTTCATTATTATACAACTCTTAACTCACTCCCTTTTTTATATCTTTAAATCTTGAATAACATGTTTGGTAATTATTTGTGAGGAACAGCCCATTGTTTGTATCACGTGCGTGTATGCGTGTGTGTGACTAAAACATTCTGTAGTGATCAGCTTTGGGGACTTGTGCGCTGCGAGCCCTGCATGTGAAATGTACTTTTGCCACAGCAGTAGAAGTCACAAGTACATGAGCCTAGAAGAAGATGTTTTCTTCAAAATAAGTGGCAGTGACGATGCATTCACTAAATGTTTCCTTGGTTGTTCTTTTAGTTTCGTGGTTTTGATTGGTGTTTAAAAGGTTGAGTTTAGGTTTTGTAGTCACACTGATAATCCTGTATGTCCTTTCAAAGTCGTCAGAATTGATCAAATAAAACTTCAACATATAACTACTGAGTGTACAATATGCCATTGACAATATGATCAAATACTACATTTACCTTTTGTTAAATCTTTAACTGTAGGGAGTATACTGCATAACAGGCATGTCCTTATCATTTTGTCATCTTAATTCTTTACCCACAGTTCATTCAGTAATGACATTTTCCCTTGGAACCTGTGAACACGAGGGTCGGTGCTGCTGCATACGTGTGCCTTTGTTTATTTGTTCTTGTTAATGGGCTGGCAGGTCGATAAAAGCCCAGAGGGTCAGTTTATCCAGCTGATGGCGTTACCTCGGACCCTCCAGCAGAAGATCACAAAACTGGTCGATCCCCCAGGGAAAAACCGAGATGTGGAGGAGATCCTGCTGCAGGTCGCCCAGGACCCAGACTGTGGAGCTGTCGTACAGCAAGGTAATGGACCAAAGAATGGTGCGGAAAGAAAGATGATGAGGAAAATGCTTAGATCGTCACAAATAAAGAAGGAGGGAGAAATAATAATAAGAATCCAAAGTATCAGCATACTAACAAGCCAGTGTAATATGAAGGGTTATTTTAATGGATAAATTAAATGGCTTGTGCAAGTTCATGACTACATATTGTGGACTTCAGCCGTAAGTAGCATCATTAAATCATAATGCAGATTGATGAGGTATAAACTGTTTTGCTGTGTAAAGTCATGTTGAAGCCTGGTTTTGTTTTTCTCCTCAGGTATTTCATCTATTGTGAAATCATCCAGTATAACACAGAGCATCAAAGGCATTGCTACAGCTGGTATGCAAAGCTTTTTTTTTTTTTTTCATCCTTGTTTGATACTTTTGGCAGCATCCTACAAAACATTTACCGTACTACTGTCAGGACTTGTTAGCAAGGGGTTCTCTGGTGCTTCAGCAAGAATGACTGTTTAGGGGTTTATCATTATTTGCTTTCTTGCTGAAAGATACTGAACAAGATCAATACAAATCTCAACTCCGTATATTGACTTTTGAGATAAAGCAAACGGTAGCTTAACTTAGCAATGAAGACTGGAAACAGAAGGAAACAGCTGCTCCAGCGATAATACTGGAAACAAAATTAGCCCTCCAGCACCTCAAAATCTCACCAAATAACATACAGTGTAACACCACATTTGATGCCTGCAATCTAGTTCAGGCAGTCAATTGTAGCTGTACTGATTTCACACTTGAAGTGCGTCATTCTCCACATTCACCTGACGACACCTCCCTCCAAGCTGCAAGATTCCGGGTCTCTCCCTCTGCGCTTTCATTGCCAACTCTGACCTGCACCAGAATCCACCTGAAGGCTCCGACATGGGGGGAGGGGGGTTTAAGATATCATCCCATTACTCCCATGACAAATAAAACTACAAGGAGTGATTAGATCAGAGCCTACACCAATCTAAAAACTATGTTCTGCTGCTGCGATATATATTTTAAACAAATAAAAACGTGAGTTGTGTGACAGAACTGTACTGAAAACCAAAGTAAAATGGATGGTTCTTGGGTGGTATGGTCTTTGTGAGAGGGTAGATTTTGTTACCATCAGAGATTAAAATTAGCAATTTGTAGCAAAGTTGCCATTTTTTTTGTGCTGAGCAAAGCTAACTGGTCGCTGCTTATGGAATATATGAGAGGAGATTCAGTTTAAACATCTCCACTCCCTGCAACAGGAAAATGAACTACTCCACCAAATTTTAACACCAGTGTGTGACAATACTGTGCACCTCTTACTTTTCATTAGAAAAATGATCTATCCTAAACATTATTGGTTCAAACCCAGTGTATTAACATTTGTTTTTAATATAGAAAATGTGTTCTACTGATCTTTAATGCCCTGTGTGTTGTCTGTCCTGATTTTCTCCAGGAGTTTGGAAGACGGTGTCGTACAGCTCCAAGAAGCTGATAAAGATGTGGAGGGGTTGGAGGAGGAAGCCGTCTGTCTCGCAGATGTCCTGATCCTGTCTGCCTGCCAGGAGTCTTGTCTTTTTTTTCTTCCTAAAAGCATCATCCAGACAATCAACATCCATCCTTCCATTTTTACCCTGCAAACATAATGTGCCTGTGGAACGATCATACACAGTCACGGCTGGTCGTATCACTGCACGTCCTCCATGAACGAGATCACTTACCAGGTACAAGTCTGTGTTTGAATAGTGTGGAACTGTGCGCACCGCTGGCCTTTATCATGCAACTCATAAAAGTGGTAGAAAAAGAGTGTGACATTTCACGAGCCGGACTGAATTATGGCTGACATTTAATGGTACTACACAACCAGACCTTTGTGGATAATGACTACAGAGACTGCAGAGGAACTGTTCAACATGTCTGGAGGCACAGGGCAGAATCAGTTCGCGCACTGCAAGCGCAAGAATAATGAGGGGAAATATTTACCGTCATCTTTCATATTTTGATATGTGCGAGTGTGTATGTGCAATTTCTATGTGAATGTTGCTACCTCAATGAGAAAGAGGTTTTTCCTGAGGACTTTTCAGATGTAGACTGGAGTTACATGTTGCACAAATACACTTCATATCACCTTCTGTTGTTGCCAAAGATGACATCACTTTCATCTCTTTACATATTAATAGTCTAACATTCTGTTTGATGGTTTCCCATATTTAAGTTGACTAGAAAATAGGAGAAAGTGTATGTTATATTTAACATGTTCCTCACCTCTGCATTATGAGCTGCTCATATTGGCAACTGGAGATCCTCCATAGAAGAGTGCATGTTTTTTTCCCCCCCTGCAAATACCTGCTGTGGTCAAATTCAGTTACCAGGACTTTGTTCAATAAACTTTTTAATACAACAGCATCTTAACTCTGTTTTCTGTAGATTATTTCTTCATCCAAGTGATTTAAAATCCACAAAAAAATCCAAAAGAAATCCTAAAAATAAGAGAAATAAATAGAAAAGTTCCTGGTTATTCTGAGCTTGTCCCTGAGACTAATTTTAAACATCATCAACATATGTAGACACAAATCAAACTTGTCCTCCATTTGAAGTGCCTTATTATTTGTCATAATAAACAAAGACACAGTTTTTCCTGACTTCATTTGATCATTTTTTTTCCTGTTTTTTTTGTAGATAATCTTTTTTTACGACTATCTGGCTTAACGATGACGGAGGATTAGGGCCACGCTAAATTTGTTTTTAAGATTTCGAGATTAAAGTCGTACATTTACGAGTTCGAGACCAGCCTGCGCGAAAATGATGAAAGTAGAACTCTTAAAGTCTTTTCCTCTGCAGACAACTTCCTCCAAGTCAGTGTGGTTCTTTCTTCGGAAAAGCCAGTTTCTTGCAGTATCTTTTCAGGGTGCTGATATTTTATGACAATGTGAAGATGATGATGTGCCAAAAGCATGTGTAGTTTCATATCTGCATAAATTCAGCCCCAACACAACTATTTGTGTCTGATATCGGTCTGCCTTGTTAAAGTGTCTCATGTGCAGAGCCAGTTTGTGTCCTGTTCATTCATCATTTTACAGACAAACAAGGTCTTGCAAATTGAAGTGAAAACTTCTCTTGAACTGTTTTTACCGACTACACAAGGATGCAGCCTGTTTCCCTTATTATTGAAACCTTTAGGACAAGATGCTCCATGTTTGTCATTTGAGAACAGGATGCTGCTGCTCTTCTGATATAGACTCAAATAACGACTTTATTCTTTTATTCTTTAAAGACTTAAGAGTTGTACTCTACCTGTACCTGTACAAAATTATTATTTTTTTATAATTTTAATGTGGCCTTAATCCTCCGTCGTACTTGACCACTACTTAAATAGAGCGGTACGTATTACTGCCTGGAACCTGACTGTTTTTTTTTTTGTTTTGTTTTTATAATGTGAAAAGTAATTAGAATTATATTGTTCTTCATTGTATACTATTTAGAAGAGAATATGACCAGGGTTATATTCTTTTTTTCTGTTGACATTACTGCTGAATATGTTCCATTGAAGTGTGTCAGTTTTAGAGTCCTGTTATTTTAGTTATTGTGTTTAGAGAAACATGCACTTCACCAAAATTGAACAACACTTTTCTCTATTATTATTTGGTTCCTGAAGTGCCTTTCCCACTATGACAAGTCAAAATATGCTTTCCAGTAGTTAATTTTCTTGTGTGCAAAATATTATGTTGTTCACAACAAAGACACTAATCACAAAGTGGTAGAATAGCCCAAATAAAAACCCAAATACAACGCATATAAAGCCTTTTTTTTTACTAACAAAGTGGTCTCAGTTTGATCATATGAATATTGTCATTGGCTGTTGAACAAAAAAAATAATATTTTTAATTCTTTTCTGTCATTTTAGCTCTAGTAATCTTGTTATTTGAAAAGGCCAAACAGAAAAGCAATCCTGAAAGGCATTGCATCATAGTGCAGTCAGTGGTGACAGTACCAGCTACTTCCTGATGCGGTCACTTAGATTCTTTTTAATCCATCTTTTTATTCATCACTACCTCATGAGTCATACTTCAGAATGACCTCAAAATGGACGTATGAATCATCATACATTCAGGTATTGTCACGTCACCTCAGAGTGCTCTTTTTTCTCTTCCAAGAACCTTTTCTACACTTTATAATCAATAGAGTTGAAATGTAGAAGCACCAAAGGAAAGGAGACGAAGCCTACCTCAAAATATTACCTAGTTAAATGGTTCAGTAAAAGTATAGCCTATATAGCCTAACTTACTTTTCACAACATAAAAAAAAGTGTATGCAGTTTATCAATGGCTGAGACAGCAATTATTTTAAATGAAATTGTAGTAAGATTGTGTGAAATTACCAGTTAAAAATTTAAGGCAACACTTAGGATTCACGAGCAGCATATAAACATAGAACAATTCATAATAACAAAATACTTCAATCATAAAATAAATGGTTTTCATTTTAGCTAACTGTGTGGTGTTTAGTAGGCCTGTGAACTCCAAATAGAAAAAAATAGCTGATAGGAAATTACATGAACAAACTTACAATTCAAAGGTTTCTACCTTGATTCAGGGCACTAACAGTAAACATGTGTAGGACTCGTACAGGGAGGGAACTCTCAGTTATCATCTACTAAATGTTTCCTCCCTTGAGACGTCCCTGAGTAATAAACACAGTGACAGCAGCCTCAGGGAGGAAGTGACGCAATGGCTCATTATAATAATTTATGCTGATATCATTGCTTCAGTCCTCCACCAATCAGCGCTCTTCACTTTCACCACCTGCTAGGAACTGAATTCCATCATTCCAGGCATTCCTGCCCTCCCTCCCTCCTTCTCCCTCCCCCCCCTCCCTCCCTCCCTCCTCCTCCTCCTCCTCTTCTTCCTCGTTTAGCCTACAACCAAGTTTTGTCCCGACAGCTCAGCTACTATTGTCTCTGCTCGTTCGTTAACCGCGGCTTTTTGTGTTGAATCTCTGTGGAATATATATCTTTTTAAGTTGTTTTCTATTTCCTTTTTTTTTTTTTGTGTGGAGTAAATTATACTGGAAGATACCAAAGTGGCGCTTGAAGGAGGTACGTGTGCTGCTAAACATGAAGTTTGTGTGTGACTGACATTGTTTCGGGTTTGTGGGAGTGCGCTCTTTTTGTGACTGTCTCGGTGCAATTCATTGTTTCATTCGGGAATTCTTCCTCCTGTTTATAAAGAAAGCGGTGAGAACAAATGTAAGAAAGGGCTTCAATGAAATTCGCCTTGTCACACCAAAGTGAAATTTTATTCACGTTACGAAGGCAGGTTGCAAAACTTTCTCATGTCAAAACTGTACATGTTTCTTCCAATTTGGGGATTTGGGGACATTTAGCCTTCTCTCTGTAAGTGGACTCAGGCAACATCTCATAGTAAAGTAACGATACATTTAATATAGGACATACCGTTTAAGCCACCTTTTGCCTCTTAATTTCCAACCCTTCAGGAAGCACCGCGTCATGTTGCTTTAAATTAAGGTCTGATGGAAATGTATGTACAGTAGGCGCACTTGTTACAAATATAGTTGCCACATTACGCGCACAATGTAGACAATGTTGTGCTGTGAAAAAAAGAAGCACAATTCACCTGACTGGTTTGCAGGAAAGTTAGACATTGCATGACAAATGTTGTAATGATTAATCCAGCTTTAGTGTTTTTTTTTTGTTTCTTGTGGAAATGAGGGAAAGGTATCTTAGGAATGCAGAAAGAGGGAAGAGAAGCGCGCTGGTGCGTTTTTCTGTCCACACATACCTGATAGCGCCGCCAGACTGAAGGCTCAACTTTACAGGATAGATATATTCATACAATGATGAAACGAATCCTGGGTAGAGGACAGTGTGCAGAAATGACAGGCAGGGAGGGTCCACATTTTTTTTTAACAAACTAAAAAGCACTGAGCATAGTCATCACCACCTCTAAAACAAAAAGAACAATAACAAACTTCTACAGGCCTATTTGAAGTATAGCTACTTCAACACAACTCAAAGTCCAGTATTAAACTTAAAAGGGGGAATTAAAAGTACTCGTGCAAAATGAGCCCATCTCAGGGTCTTATTATCTGCTGTGTATTTGAGCTGCAATGCTTAATTGAGAAATGAAACAACAGCAGAAATATCATTAAGTTCTTTGATGGAAAATGATTGGTTAATGTCATGTTTAACAACTGCTTCCATCTGGTCCCTTCTTGTCTTTCATGGTAAATTATGATGGATATTTTTTCACTGTTTCCAACATTTTCCAAAACATTAGTTAAGACACACATATTCCAATACACATGTAAGTAAAATCATTGACAGCAATGATGTCTTACTGTATCTTATATTATTAAGACTGTATTATACAGTCTTAATAATATCTGATATAACAAAACTGAGGATGGCATACAAAAATGTCATGTTTAAGCTTGTGATTAGAAAATATCAAACACTTTTTGTGCTGAGCCTATTCGTTACAATAATGGACTTGTGTGATCATGAAAGACTTTTGGAGATCTTATTGACTTGTCATCTACCACATATGAACTTTTTACTTGCCATATAGAGAGATGAGAGCCAAACACTACAGCACTGTGCCCTCCTTTATGTCTTACAGGCATCCAAGCATGGAGACACCACTGGATGTTCTGTCAAGAGCAGCATCATTTGTTCATGCGAACGAAGAAGAAAGTAAGCCACTTCTCAATCTTCCTCTTGTTTTGTTGTCAGTAAAGAAGCGTTCCTCTGTCTAGACTCTCAGTGCAGTCAAAAGGTGCTCTGTGTATAAAATGATTTGAATGATTAGTCGCCTTGCATGTCGATGGACGTTGTGTTCAGCAGTAAGCCTTCTTGGCCCTGTTTGCTGCCATTAGACAATAGGCATCTTTGTGCTGTGCAAACTTCGCAGATACACAGGCAAATAAGAGCAACCGCACTCAACCGCCATCAGCACTGCTTTTTAACCAGCTGCTTGCTTGTGTTAACCTGCTTCCACTGATATCAGGGTGGGTTTGTGCTCTCTCTGTTTACATCTGTCTGTCTCGACTTCAGTCTTGTTCCATCTTCAACTTTCTGTCTATATTCTTGTCCTATTGATCTCTGTTTATCATCCTCCTATCAGTCTCCCTGCTTCTCCTTGTCTTCTTCTGTTTTTCCTCTGCTCTGTGTGCCAGGAATTCTGGCCTTGCTGGAAATAAATTCCTTCCTAGATTAAGGAGAAATTGCCAATCCTCGTCAGCAGGCCTCTCTGCACAGTCAGTAGACCTCTAAGCTGAGTGAAACAGACATGGACACTTAGAATTCAGTTGTTCCCACTGATAATTGAACTGCAGTGTTTGGAAGTGGGAATCAATTTGTTGTAGCTTTTAGTGTTTTCATCATAAACTTAACGTGGATGTATGCATCTCTTTCCATGCTGTACAGATGAGAGTGACAAGTGTAATCTCTTCATGAATTTGTTTATATTCTTGTAAAGGGATTTGAAGCATTAGGGAGAACTTTGATTGAGGAACAAAGAAGAGAACTGAATTCAATTATAAGACATGGATATTATAAATTCCTAATAATGTGCAAGCTAGCTCTTCTTAAAACCTTTCAAGGAAGCAAGTTCTTCAAGTTTGTTAATGAACCCTTTTCTCCTTTTTGAGATGCATTATAGCTGATAACCATTAATGTTACAGTCCATAATATGCATTCAAATTTAGATAATTACTTGGGTTAATCTGTGCAATGAGAGACTGGCATCATTAAGAAAATGCCTCAAGTTTAATATCTCCAGTTCGTTCCCATAATGCTTTGCCCTAAATGAGCTGAATATCAGCTTTCTTGCACTTGTGAGTAAAATGGCCTGGGAGCCCTCCTCCTCCTCTCCCTCGCTCCCCTGCAGTGTTTTTGTTTTTTTTCCCTCTGCGCTGATGTCATTTTTTGTTGTTTGGGTCGTGCATGGCCTCTTTGTCCAAAGACAATGCACTCCAACTGTTTCCACAATAGTCCTGGAGAAAAGGGCAAACCAGGCGGCCTACTAAGCTAGTTTACCAGCCAGTTAGACAGCCGAACTAGCGACAAGTCAGTCAGCCAGCCAAGCAGGCCAACGGATAGTAACCTCTTCCTACTTGTTTGCATTAATGACAAGTCTAAGTCTTTGTGAGGCCTGTGCTGCACTTGATACCAGAGCGCTTGCTGCATTACAGGAGGAGGCTGGGCTCTGTTTTCATCTTCAGCCTCATCGCCAGTGTATACAGTAGCTGCTGTAACTCAGAAGGACCAATAGAGGTGTTTAAGGGCCAGTGCATCGTCTTAAAATGGAAAGAACGTTTTTTTTAATCTAAATTATTGAAAACCATCTCTGTTCAAAATGAATTTCTTGGGTTGTGCAGTAATGACACAAATGCTGCCTTGAAGGAAGTAAAATTACAGTTCATGAATAATGTATTCTCTCAAGGTCGCACTGCTCCACTATGAAGTCAAGTAATAACTCAAAAGAGGCTTTGGCCTTTGTATGGATTAATGACGGCTGCTTGTAGATGAGTGCACATCTTAATAAGAAAGCAGCAATGATGATTTTAAGTTGGAATTTCTTCACTGAGTGTTTCTTTCGGATCCTCCTCTGGATCACTGTATCTGAAGTTTGCGGGTATAGTAATGGTTGATGATGGTTTACAGGGAGCATGGCATCTTTCACAGAGCTGCAGGGGACAATTTGAAACAGTATAAATGTGTATTTATTTTTACTATATTTGTTGTTGAGGGTGAAATCATTTCAAGTTATTTCAGCTTCAATTTGTTTTGCCGTAAGTTTTGTCTTGTAGGCTAGTCTGATATTACTGGATGTTGTTGCAGCCTTAAAGGAAAAAGGTATTCAACTAAAATGACTAGTACAGTCCACCAGTAAACACATAACTTTTTATTTAAAACATGCAATTCTGTCATTTTCCCAAAGTATGATCAATCAATGAAACTAAATTTGAGTTGGTGTATTGACACTGCAGAAAATATCTTTGTAAGGGATAATCAAATCAAAAACAACACATTTTCTTAACAATACATATACAAAATCACACAGTTGCATGCAGGGCCGATCTGGTCTGTCACTGAGGTTAACCTTCCCCCTTCTGGTAGAAACAGACTGTCTGTGAACAACACTAATCACAGGTCTTAAGTCAAATAGTCCTGACCTTCACTTTAACTTAATTACACACTTACTAAAAAAGCAGTGAAGAAATCTGTGCTGTATATTTAATGGTGAATGTGGGAAAATGTTTAATACTTGCCATCACCCCACCATAGCAATTTCGGTGGCTACTTGGAAGATGTTGCAGTGTGCTCCACCCTTCCTGGAAGCAAACCTGTATTTGAAATCAACCTTAAACTACGGGGCCAAACAAGGACAGGATGAAATGTGTTTGTTTGTAGCATTTTTGTTCTCTTAAATAAAGCCATTTTTACACCATTTGTAGAGCAATCTCTCTGGTTTAGTGGCAATTTGGAGACATTTCTACTCACAAGGCCCTGACTCTAATGTTGGGTCTTGGATGTTTGATCAAAGCCAGTCTTTCCAAAGAGTGCTGATGGGTTTAGGGCTCTTCTGAAAGGATGGAACATGGACCTTTTGTTTCTGACAGGAACCACAACAAAAGAAGGACTGGTGCCAAGAGAAGGTGGTTGGCTGAGATCTGTACAGTGCCCTCTGCTCTACTTCTGTACATGCTGTACACACTGAAGTACAGCTTGTTTGTTTAGAGAAAACACACACACACACACACACACACACACACACACACACACACACTTACAGAATCCCTTCTTCACTTTTATACTTTCCATGGTTTGTTCAACCATCCCAAGTCTTTGCTTACTCATAGAAAGGAAAAGCTGTCCATTAAAATAGACTGTTTCATGTTTGCCAGTATCTTCTTGTCCGCTCTTTTGTTGATACCTTATATATTTCAAACCACATAGCTTTGAAATGAAGGCAACAATTGTCATACACAGCTCTGACAGACTCTGTTGCTTCGTACGTCTTTTCATAGTTGTCCGTTTTTTGGCCAGTCCTGCGTCCTGAGACAATCCCCTCCTTTCTGACAGGGTTAGTCCTAGGGCTGGGAGATATGACCTCAAATCAATATATCACGATTAATTGAACATTTTACCTCAATTATGATTAATGAATGATTATTTAGTTTTTCTTTTTTGCCCTCATAGTTCACTGACATGGTCTCTGCTGTAAATATGCTCAACAATTAAAGCTGGGATCTTTTTTCTAATGAAAGAGTTCATATCTGATTAACTGTTTTGTGGTTATTTATTGAATATTTCGAACTGAAATAAATCAAAGCTTGAACCGAAAACCACACATTTTAGTTTTGAAGTAGAAATTAACTTCTCTAAAACAGTAGAAAATAAACAACATTTCTTGCGAACAGTTTTTCCGCAGTGTTTACATTTGCCTTCTTTTTGTTCGGTGTCATCTTCCCTAAAGACAAAATGTGTCCAAACGACGGACTTTGCTTCCATGTTGTGGATTGGACATGTCGTCATGTGACTCTGCCTGGAAAATAATCGAAACAATTGACATGGTTAAAGATTACGTCGGTTAGAGGGTCTGAATGTTGGTTTCGATTAATTTTCGTTTAATTGCCCAGCCCTAGTTAGTCCCCCCTCCTGTGAGGTGCATGTGTAAACAAGCTACTAAGGTAGGAAAAGAAATGTAATGGAATCTGGTCACTGTCATTTATCCATGTTCAGGTGGACCAGATAAGCAATGGTAACCTCAATCTGTTGTCGTCCCAGTTTTGGATGTCTTCGCTTAAAGTTGTGAATTAACCACGATACGCTTGGTTAAACAGGCTTTGCACATTGTACACTTTTAAAGTGTGATGTGATCGTCCTCTGATTATGAGTAAGCTTTGTGACTCGTTAGAGCTTGTCGATGCTCGGTGGTATTTAGTCAGATCAACACTGAAAGAGAAATTGAAGAGCTTGCATCATGGCACTGTGTCTAAACCTAGCTGGAGGCAAACCAGAGTCCTATGTGGGAGGTTATTTGATCGAGATCCATGCCCAAAGGTGGAAGGGTTGGGTTTTTGGGTGTGTTGTGAGCTTTGGTTTTTTTTCTAGCAAGGAGTGGGTTTGCCCTCCAGCATCCAGCATCCTGGCAGGATTATCTCTATGCTGCCTGTGTGACATGATACAGGGGTTAAGAAACTGAACATAATGGTGAAAAGATACAGATTGGAGGAAGGAAGTTGGAACTTTTTCCCTACATGACTTTAATGTGTTTTGAGTTCAACAGAGTTTAAACTTGGTCTATGACAGTATTTTAGTAAGTCACATCAAAACTAAGGTGAACTTGAAATGTTATTCAGGCAGCCAAAGAGGTGTTTTTGCAGCATTGCTTTAAGAGTCAACTTTAGAAGTGTGCAGCAACAGTAAAGTTATTAAAGCGGTAGGAGATAATGCGCAGCTCACTGGCAGTATGGTGGTGGTGTATTCATGCTGTAGTTAAGGTGTGTTTACTAAAAACTGTGTGCTTGTGAAATAAAAGTATCATTACAGATATCCATGAAAGACATGCTCTACTGTCTCAAAAAAACACGAGTGTTATATTGCCGATTTCCGTTCCTGCCACACAGTCAACGTCTATTTCCTATTAATTGATTCATGTGGTATTACAATGTCAGTAACTTTAACCAGTGTTTGATTTACCGCATGCTATCAGAGTGTGTGTGGGTCAAGGAGTCTGGAGTAGATAAATCTTGTTATCAGCTAGGTCTTTATGAGCTCTCTCATGAGTGACTCGGTCAAAGCGATACAGATAATGTATAGACACTTGTCCTACTTTAACACTGACTTCATTGTTACCTCCCTGCTCTTCTGCTTTCGCCTACGTTGTCACTAGAGACTAGAGCTGAGTGTGGATGACAAATAAATATAAGCATATAGATAAAAGCCCACGTCTGTTTTTCACATTGTAAGTTGTCATTTTGTAGATATATTTTTCAGTCAACCTTGAAAAAACATATCTGCTCCATTCACTTTGTTAAAACTTTTTTAGTGCCACAAAAGTCTGGCACAAATGCAAAACAGCATAATGACATGTCTCTTCCTCCTTTTTCAGTTTCAAAGACTATGGGACATCAATGTTCCTTACAAAGATATGCATTAGTAACACTATTTTTAGTATAGATACTGTATATTTATTGTGTAATGAGTAACATTTATTAATCCTTAAAGGTTAGCTTTGTTACCTTTGGATAGAGCCATGCTGTTTCTCATGCTGGGTAGCATCGTAATTATTTGACAGGCCAACTGTGGTGCCAACTTTCCCACCTCACTCTGAGCTAGAAGGTGAAAAAGTGGAATATTTTAACATCCCAAACTTGTCCTTCAAATATAATCATCTAAATTACTTAAAAATATTTTTTAGGTTCCCACATACAGCTTGCTTTAAAAATATTTATAGTCATTGCTTTCTTGACATTTTTTGTCTTTCACTTATTAACATATGACTGTCTTTGTTCTTAAAGCAACCTCCCTCCTCGGTTTAATTTCCATTTCTTTTGATCACCACACAAACACACAAAATATGCGCACACACCACATACACACGCACACTGACACTGGTTGTTACGTCACAGTCACGGCGTTGTTAAGTGTCGTGGTTCAATAAGAATGGAGGGGCAAGGGGCCACCATGGTCACAAGAGCAAAGGTCAAGTGTCAAAAGGTCATGGTTGCAAGTCACAAGGTTAAATATAATGGACCCTTGTTTTTTTTTTCTAAACCTAGCACTTCTTCTGTGCACTTTCAGAAAAATATATAAAGGTTATTCTGCCTTTTCTTCGAAGCAGACGCTTCTACTGTTTTTCTTTTTAAACGAGAGAGCAGATTTCTTCACTTGTGGAAAGTCTGTTGTCTCATTTCTAAAAAAAGATGTGACTAGTTAGAAAATTGTTTATAAATGATTTGATTTCCCTAGAAATGTTGTTTTTCTATGTACGTTAAGGTGTAACCTGTGGAACATGTTTTTGCAGCAACTGGTGCTTTTGATCTGCTTGAAAAAATAAAAAAACAGCCAAAGTGTACATACACTCCTGGTAGCCACAAAATATCGATAAGGTAATGTTTCAATGTCATGTCTCGTGTGATGCAATAATTAAATCGCTGGTGCACAATATGAATATTTTAATAATAAAACGTTGGCCCTGCCAATTTATGGCATCGCTACTTCATGACTCCTCATGGTGGAACTAAGGATATGAATGAGGGTAACCTTGCACATAATTTAATCAGCCAAATAAATAGTTGACAAGTGGTGAACTGTCAACAAAATTGCAGTTAATAAATAAATGCATCAACCCTACACCCTACACCTATTTAGGGTCATTTTGTAGTCTTCTGTTTATCAGATATTATGATTTATTTATTATGTGATTGTCTTGCAATATATCAGTTATCACAGGAGCGCTGTATGGTTATATGATTGTTATTGTTGTGACATGTATCTTATCATATTGGAGTTACCCTTGCGATTCCTACCCTTAGCCACCCACCACCTTTCATAGTTGGAGTATCTCACATTCACCTGTATACCACATGTTTCTAACAGTCAAGTCTAATGGTTAGACGCTTCAGTATTTAAGGGGTCCTCTTGAGTATTTGTTTGAATTTGGGACTCTGGCTACTTCTCAGAACCCTGTGTACACTCACTCTCAGTAAATGCCAGGCTCACTGGTCCTGTACCAGTGCTGCTGTCTTAGCGAGGGAGCTATTTCTCAGAGTTGTGCTGACCACACATACTCTACATTCCTTTCTTTTTGATAGCACTCTCCATAGTTTCTCAGAATGAAAAGAAACAGGATTGAAACGCCTCTCACAAAGAAAAACTAACCTCTACAGTGCTGAAAACCAAGAGACATGCTGAGGTTTCATTGTGGTCCGGTGATTTGACTTCTGAGTTGTATTTACCTCATAGGTACAGGTTCAGGCACAGCATAAAAGATTGAGATTTCTTTGTATGATTTTCAGACACATTTACAGAAACTACCCTAATGTACTTTAATGTTTGCTGAGGAGATTTATTCCAGGAGTATAAATACATTTGAAGATAAGAAGGCTGGTACACAGTCACACTGAATAGTCTGTGAACACACTCCTCTTAGAAAAGTATGTGTTGTATTCCAAGCCTGGGCATCCAGAGATAAGGTTGTGTTGACTACATACGAACATAGCGAGGGTGTGATTCGGGCCGATGCAGAACGTGAATGGTTATGGCTCAGAGCCTGCCGTCCCACGCAGGGCGGTCTTGGCCAATAGACGATAAGCCCCTAGGGTCAGTTTGTTACCAGCTAATTGGTAGCATGGCAAGAATGTAGTAAAATGTCCCTTTGGCCAATGGAGGCATCATTTATTTTGCATGACAAGAAATAAGATCTGTTTGGAGTGGGATAGTCAAAATGACTGATCTTTCATAAATTAGCAACCAGACTTGAATAAACCCCAACATTTTTATGTGAAAGCCGGATTAAATACTTCGGATTTGATGTTTGACAAATGTTAGTTTGACAGAGTGACAGAGATGTCACTGCTGCCACTAGATATCCTTTAAACCATTATATATATGACATCTGAATCTTTGCTGCAAAGAACACATTGTATCTTACAATCACATCTGAGTTGTGCTTCAGGCAGTTACATACCTGTAAAAACACACAGTATATCTATTGTTGCATCGCAGAGTGTGAGAGATCGGCAACTGTCTTCCTCTTATTTTTGTACACAACATTTGGAGACCGAGAGAGAAGAAAAAGAGTTAGAGGAGAGAAAGGGTTGAAAATTGACTTTTTACAAAGGCTGTCAAGGTCTTACAGGCCACTTTAAGGGAAGAGCTTTTGTAAATGGATAGAGAAAGTATTGCGGACCGATTTGGAGGGCAGATAGACAGCAGATCAGTTTTAGAGAAGAGGGTGACAGTTTACTCAGCAGGCCCGGTGAGCAGAAAGAAAGAGTCAGACAGTGATGACTTGGATGTCTCGGCTTTGAGAGAACACTTTGCTCAGTCTTCAACTGGCTTATCTTGTGTCAGTCACTGCAGATTGTATGACAACACGGAGAAACCATAATGGTTGTTGATTGTAGCTCACAGGGAGAACAGAGTTCCTGTTGAATGGCACCACAATCTGATATGAGAGTTTAGAATATAAGTCTAAAGTGTGAGAGAAAAGTGTGGTCCAACAAGAAGAGTCCAGGTCTGCACAATATAAGTGATTGATTGAAATCTTTATATCAAAGATGTGTATATATTTTTTTTTTTTCTTTTTTCAAGATAAAATATATATATATTATGTAAATGTAAAAAAGTGCAATATGCATGTGCCATTACATAATTCAATCTTGCATTGTGAAATGCAATAAATACAAAACAATATTAAATAGTGAGTGTTGTGTATCTGCTGTTCTTTGTGTTTTACAGAATACTGTTTGATTACTTAAGTATTTTAGGAAGGCACACAATCTCTTGATCCTGTGAATCTTGATCTAGTAATGAAGTGGTTTGAAATTGAAGTTCTCCATAGCAAGTGGAGTGTTCACATAAACACAAACAGACAGCACAAAGGTGGGAAATGACTGGATAGCTTCACTTCCAAACAATCACCTGTTGTTCTCATTGTTTCAGTTCAGAAACCTGATATTTCCTCGTGTGTGTGTGTGTGTGTGTGTGTGTGTGTGTGTGTGTGTGTGTGTGTGTGTGTGTGTGTGTGTGTGTGTGTGTGTGTGTGTGTGTGTGTGTGTGTGTGTGTGTGTGTGTGTGGACACAAACACTCTCAGGAACTCTTTGTTATGGTGGCCCTTTACAGTTTTGTACTGTAATTCTGCCTCTGAATGAAACTTAGATGATATACTGTACATGTCAGTAAAGAAAGCTAAACTTCTCTTGGTTCCTGCTGGCTTTTGACAGTCAGTGACATTGAAGGGGGATTTTGATGAATGAATTTAGGATTTTTGACACATACATATTTCACTTGCAGAGGGTTAAAAGCGATGTGACACCAACCTGTAGTACAATAACTTGTATTACAGGTCTGTCTGTCCTACTCAGGTGTTTGCAGACATTACATGTGTCATCAAACATTTTACAGCCTCAAGGTTTATGAAGAAGTAACAGTTACCACCCTGATACCAAGAGCTGAGCTGATACATTTCAGACGTGACAAACGTCTTCAGCACATTATATCACTGTGTAAACAATGCCTGTAAAAGTGTGGTGATGTTTTAACAGAGCACGCCGTAAAGTGATTGAGAATTTGACCCAAGGACCTCGTCTAGTTTAAGTGTTTTTCTTCCAACCTGGCTTATGATATTTATAAACAAGTTTTAAGGAAGTGGCTACTCATTTTATTGATTTTCGAATAAGGAATAGGATAACTGTGGCAGATTACTTGTGAATGAAAAAAGACCGAAGTCAGTCACCCCATTTTTTTACACTCTACCATCATCCTATCAGCCAGTGTTTGTGCCACAACACTGGAGTGTGTTAATAAAGCATTAGGATGAATCACCACCTGGCCTGTACCGTGTGTTGTTATCCAGACACACCCTCTCCCCGGAGAGGCCTGGACCTGTTCAGAGAGACACACAACACCGCAGGAGATTTAAGAAGGTGTGGTAGGCCTCTTGTCTTTATGGATCAGAAGAATAAACAGACAGGCAGGAAGTAAAGGGGGATAATGACAGGACAGCAGGAGTTCTACTGGGGATGAAGGGCGGTTGTGTACCCACAGCACTATGTGAATAATGAGTAAATGGGTGGATGCTTTCAGGGATCCTAACTCTTGCTGCAAACTCCAGAGCAACAGTTACAAATTAATAATTTACATATAAGGAAATTGAAGTATTTATTTGCATAAGTAAGAGAGCCAGTGATTATTTTCAGGAAACATTTGGTGTTTGAATATATTTATACTTTAGTTTTTCTAAAAACTGTGCTGACTCAGTTTAAAGAAAGTAAACAGGGAAACCAGTATGTAAGAAAAGAGTTATTACCACAGTAGGTTAAGTAATGTGAACCAGCTTGTCTCTAAGGGAGAAAGAGGGGGAATTTCACCAACTTATTGTGTAACCATTAATCTCCTTAGAATACTTGTTCAGTCTTACAGCATGTACAGTAGGAACAAAGATACAGTGTTTGGAACATGGTTTCCTTGTTTCACTCAGTTAAAGTCAAGTGTTTGTGATAATTGCAAACTATTAAATTCACAAGAACAAATTAAGTAGTGCTTAATGCTAACACTCCCCAAACATCTTCTTTATGCCTTCCATAATTTTCAATTTTTGGATACACTGTTTAAAAAATCTGCTGTCACACACCTGTGCATGATACAACGACAGGAACATCCAACAAACAGTTTGAGGCCTCTAACACTTTAAGCCTATGAGGTAGTCGAAGGCTGATAGTAGCAGCACTAGCAGCAGTGAAAAATCCCTCGTGTGAGCTAAGCCCTGTTGTGTGTGACTCTGGAAACAAAGGGTGTCCAATGAGACAAGAACCTTTTCCTTAGTTCTGAGTCACCGTTACAAGGACTCCCAAGAGGGAGGAGGGGGGCTTTTGTGTGTATTTGTTTGCTTGGGTTTGTATGAGAAAGAGAGGGGGGGAGGTGTTTGAAACAACCTGTGATGATGTGTGTTTGTGCACCAGGGTTGGAAAGAGGTATGTTTTTTATTTATTTATTCCTGTGCAGATGTAAATGTGGAAATTGTGGCTCATGTACGTGCAAGAGAGAAGGTGCAGGATTCAGAAATAATTTAATAATTGGTCTGTTGACCTGGGTTTGAGCAATGTGAGAAGTTAGTGTTATCAAATAGGTTTCAAAGAAGCAGCCATAACTTGTTTGCTTTGTACTTGCGTTGAACACATGATGCAGAAATAACAGCACCTGCCTGAAAGGTTTCATCAAAGTTCATTATCTTTTTGCTGTTTGTTTTCTGCTGTGTATTCAGTCATCATTACACAGAGATAAGGGCCCAAGACTGGATGAAATCAGGACAACACTGATTTTTCTCGTTCTTTTGACTTATTTCTATAGCTTTGAGTAGCCTATATTTAATTGTTTTTAAAAACTCATCATGTTCGATGAGTTTGCTGTGGCATTGTGTGTATTTTGTGCTGTTCATGACGGCTCTCCTTTCCCTTCCTGTGTGTTTGCAGGTAAGTGTGGCCCAGAAGCATGCACATGGCAAATGTGTTCCTGTGTGTAAACTCACACTTTGAAATGCAGCCACACCCTGCTCATTATGTGCTCAGTCAAATACCCAGACGTAAACTGCTCTCTCTAACCACGTAATATGATGCCAGTCATATTCACATGCTATTCATCCTTGATGATGATTATACCCATTTCCTCTTTTCATTCAACTTTCCCTCCTCTTTCTTCCACAACTGTCTCTTCATACTGGACAAAACATGCATAGCCCTTTTCAATCACCAGGGGGCAGGAGAGAACCAAGTTAAAATGTGTTTTTGTACCCACACACATCGACTCAGTAAAGTTTGTTTTCCCTCCATTTGTAAGACCACTGATGGCAAATTGCAATTTTCTTTTTCATAACTCACATTGAATCATAAATGTTTTTTTCTCTGTCTTTAGTTGTCGTTGTAATAAAAGTCCTCAGTCTATTATATTCTGTTCTGCCTGCGTAGGCTACAGACCCATTGGAATAAAAAAAACAATGGAGTTTTATGGTCATTCCAACATCTTTACTAAAGGGCTTTTTAAGCAGCAGCTTACCCACTTGGCTCTTTTTGCTTCATCATCTCTCCTATTAATTGTAACTTTTGCCCTTTTCTGTCCACAGTCTTTTACTGTGTCTCATCTCAATACTGTTTGTTCAGGCTACAGCCAGTGAATATTGACTTAACTCTGGTGCACACTCTGTAATAACCTTATTATACTATTTTAGGGAGGACAGTATGTTTAGCCATATTGTAGGCCTACTTTTATGGCACCTTTTAAAACTCTAGTTGTCACTTCATGTCGTAGGCTACATCAACGATCTGTTAAAAAATCGTGTGGCTGAACTACTGTATTGGTATCCACTCGTGATACTTTTGACATTTTATACTGGATTACTGATGATCTCGACCCTCTCTCTCTCGCTCTCTCTCTCTCTCTCTCTTCCTCCCCCCCTCTCTCTCTCTGGTTGTGTTTGTAGAGGCTGATCTTGTGCGTAAAACATCCCCAATATTTGAGGCGCTTCAGGGATTTAGCGAGCATGCCCAGTCCGCCCCTCTCAGCACTAGAGGAAACCACTGGTGCAGCATAGAAGTCATACCAAGCATAGCCTGCGTGTCAGTGCAGTCGACTTACAGCTGGCTGTGAGGACAACTGACGCTACTCTCTTTTTGCTCTTTATCACCGCGATACTTTCACTCGTGTTTTTAAAAAAACTATACAAAACGTATTCAAACCTGGGAGTACCCAGTTTAAACCTTCGGTCAAAGGGTTTATAATTTAGAAAGGGGGGTTCTTCCAAACTAAAGTTGGAGGCTGGGCCTTTAGCTTTTTGACCGTCGACAGAGAAAAAAGAAGAAAAAAGCTGGTCTTTTTTTTTTTTTTTTAACAACTCGATAAATGCTTCTAACGAAAATGGACCTGTTGAACTACCAGTACCTGGACAAAATGAACAACAATATTGGCATTCTCTGCTATGAAGGTAAAGTGGAGGCTTTTCGTGCTGTTTGTGGGTGTTACTACTGTTGTTTTTAAAACGTGAAGTTACGCTGCGAGTTAAAGTTAACGACGTAGAAACTCAGGTGACGACGTTTAATACGCCGTGCAGTGGGGACGTTTAAAGTTTACGCACATGCTGAATTTTACTTGTTGAATTTCTAAGCGACTCATGAATGTAAATTGAAACTTGTCATAACTTTTTTAAACGGTTTAAACCTACGTTATATTTCCATGGGACGTGGTACCACTTCTAGCTCACTGGGTTAACATTATTTGCTCGTTATTTTACACATTTTGAGTGTGTTTATTATCCTGACTTGTTGTTTCCGCGCTATTGATTGTTCTTCAAAAGGGAGACCTGACAAATGACTGCGATGAAAGGCTGAATAAAAGAGTGCATGAAGCCATGTGTGGATTTCAGGGCTTTCCAGTGCCTCATTCACTCTTTTACTACACATTCAGTTATTCTGACTTTCTGCTATCCATTACTCATTATAATCCCACATAATCTGCATTTTAAAATCTGTATCCCGTTGTGTAGGCCTCGCACGTTTCTTCTCTCCCCTCTCTCCTCTTTCCAGTCTGGACTACAAGTTATTTCTAGCATGAGCAGCCTAGAATTTAATGTTATGTCATGGACACGCAGTGCTTCCATGTCTCAGCAAAGCCACTGACTTTGGAGTAGTGCAGCTCCTGTCCTCTGCTCTGTAGTTATTGCTCTCATGTCAGGGAGTGTAATATCATCCAGTCTTTCTGGGGGCTAAATAAGAGTTCCTTCCTGTGCTCCTTTGCCCCTGATTTCTACTGATACATTCAAAATATACTCACTCACGCACGGCTGCAGATGTCTTACTGCATTCTCATGATTTTCAGATTTGGAAATTAAATGCAGCTAATAATGTACATTTGAATAACGGATTTACCACACAGAAAGTAGTAGAAGACTGCAATAGAGTTCATGACCACTGATTATTGTCCATCCGTGTTTTCATTATACAAAGAAATTAAATGTGCAGCTTTACATACATTTTCTACATTCTTTATCAGAAACTGGGTAGTTTACTTGAACATCTTGTGGCCGTATTTTGCAGTCCATTGTGACTGAAAAATACTCTGCAGATTTGCATGGAAGTCAGAGAAGAGGTTTAGCAGGTGGCCAATGCCTTCATTATGACCCCTGTCAACAGAGTTGGATCTAATGATTTGCTGCAAAGTAAATGTTGTGTTCCTGTATTACCTGTTTGACAAAGTGCAGACCAACTTAATACTTGTATGCATGTGACATTTCAAGTTTTGTTCCTCAGGTCAGGCACACAAAATATGTTGTAGCCTGGTTCTGCTCTGAATCTGTGCCAAACCTAATTTATTGTACAAATTATCGTGCCCCAAAATTAAAATCAATACGTTATTCCACGGTTAAAGTAGAGTCTGGGGCTCCTCCTCCTGGAACCTTTCACTATCAAACACTATAATTCTTGTATTCTTGTGTGTTTTTGTTCCCCAAATTGGCATTCATTTTTTTATTAACTTCCCTTTATTTTTGTCAAAGAAAGATTAGTTCATGTTAATAATATCTGGTTCTTCTTGCATGGATGTCAAATTTCACATTCTAGTGTGTGATCATTCACATGTAGTCTGATGATGAACCTGAAAAACACAGAGAGAAGTTTACTTCTTCACCTAAGCTGTCTTCTTACCTTACAGAAAGATAAATTATCCAGATGTGAACATAATTCTCTTTCTATAATTGTATTATTTCTCTGGTATTAAGAAATCTTTGTCTCTCTTCATGCCTTGGTGATAATACGCCACACTTTTCTTCCTCCTTGGTAGTTTGGTTTTGGTATGTTTTCTGGTGAACTGTAGTAAATACGATAAAGGGCTGCCGCCATATTAGCGTACAGCCATAATTGCAGTTAGAAATTATGGCAGAGTGTTGAAGGCCCTGGTGCACGAAACCATGGCGACTGAAACCAATTGTATAATGTTGTATTTGGAGCTGATCAATAGCCTTGTGTTTTCCTTCTGAAGGATTTCAAATATCATTACAATAGTGGAAAATTTGTAAACAGTTGAAATATGATGCTACCCAGCAGACCAATCACAGGGCTTGGGGTCAGCAGCATTTCGATGCTTAGTTAGGATTTTTGAGCAGGTGCACGTGCATGTCAGGCTATGTAGGCTTCTGTGTAGGTACAGGGCTATGCAAATCTATGACACATGTTACGGCATAGATTTGACACAAGAATAAATTAGGCTGAAAGCTCAACCATCAGTTGAGAGATGGTTTAGCAGATAAAAACACTGCCACTGGGTTTGCATTGAAGCCAATTAGAAGATTTCCTGTGTCCTTGCAAAGCTTTGTACATTAGGTTTTATCCTGTCTTTCTTAATGAAGGAAATAACCAGAGTGAAGGGAGGACATTTCTATTTAGAGGTATTAATATATGTGTATAACATCTGGGTGTGATGGGTTTGGACATAAAGCTTTCTTTCTAATCTTGGGAAGCATATCTTTTGAGGATTAGGCCATTTATTTGTTTTCCTGTGTGTGTGCGTGTTTGTGGTTTTTTTTAGCTGACTGAGCTATAATCTGACTCCATCATGTGCCTTTTGATAAGAAAATACAGATAAAAGAGCAGAGCAGGGAAAACAGCCAACCAGTACATGAAAGAAAAGCCCCACATGTTCAAACAAATTGAGCCAAGAAGGGTTGAAGGAGCTGAGTGCTATTGTGGGAGTTATGATTTATTATGCATGAGTTTGAATACTTTCCTTGTAACAAACAGACATAGGTTCTAATACTGGTACACTGTCTGAGGACTTCAGTGCTTTTTTCAAGGCTTTCACTCCATTGTTATCACCATCATTTATTAGCAAGTGCAAAAAGAACACTTGTGATGCCTGTAATAAAGTGAAAAAATATAAAAAATCATTCAGCATTTCCTTCTGTTGTTGCTATTCTAGAAATAGAATATGTGTGGATGATATTGTTGATGGCTTTTAAGTGGTTCCAAACAGCGCTCATGATGCGAGGTAGCATGGTCTGAAAAGAGGACTGGAATAAAATCATAAAGTCATTCTTCGGGGTCAGAACAAGACCTTTTTTTATGGAAGCCTTTCAGGACCTAGTATATCTGTCAAGAACCAAATTTAATATAACCATCTATTGTGGTCCATTAAAATGTGAATCAGAAGTGTAACATTGATGACATGTGCAGTTGTTAAATGTGGATTTCTTTCTTTGCCAGTTGATTGTTCCCAATTTTTTTTTTTCAATAAACAAGGGCGCTGTTGATTATATTTTTCGTAAATGATTGTGTTGAGCGAGACGTGTGATTGATTTTCTCTCACTTTCACTACTCCAGCACTCTGTTCCTTTCCTTCTCTCGGTGTGTTTGGTGTTTGCCTGCTGTTCCTCTGTCCAGCTCTCCCTTTCTTTCTGAAAAGCTGCTATCAGTTGTAGTCCTGGCAGTGTTGGGTCCAGGGGAATGCTGACTGTCTGTTTTTTGCTGCTGAGCAGATGAAAATAGACAGAATGAAAATCTCAATTTCTCTCCCTCTTCCTTCTTTACTGTGTTCCTTTTTTCTGTCAGAGATCAAACTGATTTAACATCCGGTCGAAAAGTTCAGCTTACATAGACATGAACGTTTGTCTTTCTTTTAAGTATTAAAAGTCTAAAACCTCTAAGGACTTTAAAAATAAAGGTAAGAGAGGCAAGTTCAGTTTACTGAGAAACTCAGCCAAAAATAATCACTTTGCTGCATTGCAGAGAGAGAAGAGAAGACATGCCTGGACTCATCTTTATGGGGGGGGGGGGGGGTGAGGGAGGGAGAAAGAGAGAGGCAAATAGAGAGATAGAGGTTCACCTCTGTTTGTAATCCAATCTCATCCAGATTTCCAAGCTGTTTGAAGTTCTGTCAAGAGACATAGGCTTTGATCATGTGGACTTAATGAACTGAGAGAGCAGAGAAGGGAAAGGTAGAGAGAAGATTGACTTCTGTGTAACAACCCCACTGTCTGCTGGTTGAGGAAAAATAGAGACATGTAGTTTAATTTCCATGTTCTTCATGAACTGAACAAAATGTACATCATGCTGAATTAATATGTGTTACACCAATCAGCTGTTACTTATTTATAGTGTCTTGAGCCTCACTTCTTCTTAGTGGTTGTGTTTGTATCTTGACTTTTACAAATGTAGGATTTATTTCAGAGTTCGATTCAGTTTGATGTGAATTACTTGCAACTGAGAGTAATGGTGTCTAGTGTTACTGTTCAGTGGCAGAGAAGTCAACTGGGTTTGACTCTAGACAGCTGAATGTCTTATTTGTGTGCAGAGAAACACTCAAAGATTCACCCCTTATTGAGCGCTTCACTTCTGAACCTCTGATAAGCTATTGTGTGTCCTGGGGTCTGATTGGTTAGTGTTGTGTGTCACAGTCTCCCTTCTTTTCTTTTCTTTTTTGGCTTTGCTCCGTCCTGCCAAAAACAATGATGTCACCCGCCTTGTTGCCATGGTACACAGTGGGGCGAGCAGGAACATGCCAGAGAGAGAGAGAGAGAGTGAGGGTAGCTGCTACTGTGTTTGGGAGGCCATGCTAAAACTACACATACAAAGAGGAACAGTGGAGGAATAGAGCACACCATTTACTACATTACAAAGCCTTTTCAGTGTGTATGTTTGTGTGTGAGCTAAGGTCTTCAGAATGACTTAATGATATAATAAGTTTTTGTTTTAAACTAGATTTCACCAAGATTCTTTTGCCTCGTATTCAAAAGACATTGTGATTTATCCACCAAAAGAACATCGTCCACCTTTTTTTACATGAAAAAATCTCGGCCTGTTAGACAGCACAGGAAACGTTAGCTGTAAACAAACGGGTCAGTAGCATTGTGCTAGTCATTGATTGCACAATGAAGTTTCCAGCAGAATCATAATAACTTTGCGCTTCTTATTCATGACTGCATATCTTAATAGTAAGCATTGCAATTAGTAAGCAAAGCAGAATAATCACAAATATTATTACAATACTATTTGAGTGATCACATCTCCATTGTGCTTCTAACCTTTCCTGGTTCCAGTTTTTTAATTTGCAAAAGCGACACCAGAAACACAAATGATTCTCCAGAAAATACTTTTTATTACAAAGTGTTGGAGTAGTTAAAGGATAAGGTACGGGTTGAAATGGGGGTTTTAGTCTTTGGCTTTATGTTTTGTTTGGGGAAACGTCAGACAGATACACAAGGCCGGCAGAGCAGTGGAAAGTCCCCGTGCTGAAGCTGAGCCAGTGGTAGTTTTCCTGATTCTCTTTTGCTCTTACTCCCACTCACTGACGACTCTAAAGGCCTTCTGTACTAGGACAAGACTGGAGGAAAGCACAGAGTCAAATACAGAGGAAGAAATAGTTCTCACACACACACACACACACACACACACACACACACACACACACACACACACACACACACACACATGCAAAACCCATCCACAACTGTTTCTTCCAAACCATTCCTAACCAGATCTGCTTATGCCAGAGGTTTGTGCCTCACTCAGCAAACTGTGTAAGTCAACAAAATCCAAAGTTTGAGCTGGAGCACAGCCTGTACAGTATCCCTGTCATGAAGTCGTTTTTGTGGTCAACTTGTTAAATGTAGCAATAAAGAAGTCACCTTCTACTTAAAAATAACATCATTTTGAGTGATTACCATAATTTATGTCCATGGGTTAGTGGAAGTGAAGCACGTGAGTTGGCAGGCGTTCATTCTCAGTCATGTTTTGAAAAGACCATAAGTATACTCACATATGCAGTATATATATTTAAAATATATTCTTGTCCTCGTTCAGTGTTTGTATAAGGTGGAGTTTTATTTCTTCTTGAACTCATGTCTCCTTTTTCTGTTATCTTTCCTCAGGTGAAGCAGCTTTGAGGAGCGATCCCAGACTCCAGTCCCTTTCTCTATCCTCATCTTCCTCCTCCTCATCGTCATCCTCCTCCTCTTCTTCATCATCCTCCTCCCTTTGCAGCCACAGGACAGGTCCTCCTCCAATCAGCCCGACAAAGAGGAAGCTGAGCGGGGACCAGGGGGACAGCGACATGGACGACAATGAACATGTGGCCAAGATGAGCCGACTGTTTGCTGCACAGCTGTAAGTATGCGTACATACATACATGAAACATTCATTTCTGTTGTACA